>NW_024070186.1:186403635-186404083 GCF_014754425.2 Oryx dammah | reverse complement strand
CCAGGCTAGTGTACACACACACACACACACCAGGCTAGTGTACACACACACACACCCACCAGGCTAATACACACACACACACCCCAGGCTAGTGTACACACACACACACATACACACACACCCCAGGCTAGTGTACACACACACACACACACCAGGCTAGTGTACACACACACACACACACCACAGGCTAGTGTACACACACACACACACACACACCCCCCCCAGGCTAGTGTATACACACACACATACTCACCAGGCTAATACACACACACACACCCCAGGCTAGTGTACACACACACACACACACACACACACCAGGCTAGTGTACACACACACACACTCACCAGGCTAATACACACACGCACCCCAGGCTAGTGTACAGACACACACACACCAGGCTAATACACACACACACACCCCAGGCTAGTGTACACACACACACACACCA
>NW_024070186.1:186286225-186403535 GCF_014754425.2 Oryx dammah | reverse complement strand
CCCAGGCTAGTGTACACACACACACACACACACACACACCAGGCTAGTGTACACACACACACACACACTCACCAGGCTAATACACACACGCACCCCAGGCTAGTGTACACACACACACACACACCAGGCTAATACACACACACACACCCCAGGCTAGTGTACACACACACACACACACACACCAGGCTAATACACACACACGCACCCCAGGCTAGTGTACACACACATACACAAACACACACACACACACCAGGCTAATACACACACACCCCAGGCTAGTGTATGCACACACACACACACACACACCAGGCTAATACACACACCAGGCTAGTGTACACACACACACACACACACACACACACACACACCAGGCTAGTGTACACGCACACACACACCAGGCTAGTACACAGTGTCGGGAACTCCCTGGTAGTCCAGTGGTCAGGGCTCCGCTTCCACTGCAGAGGACAAGGGTTCAGTCCCGGGTGACAGACGAAGGTCCCGCATGCCGCATGGTGAAAACAAAACAGAAAGGCCCCCAAACCACAGTGTTGTGCCCCTGAAGGAACCCAGATCTTTCAGAAGATTTATTGCCTTTCTGGGCTTGGATGCCAGAGCCCACTTATTCCTCTTCTCCAGCTCTGTCCCTTAGGCCTATGCAGAAAGCTGTAATCAGACGCAGGCTCTGCTGGTTGTTGTCTCTACTGACACAATTAACCGTAGGTGAACCCTCCCCATCTTCAGCTCAGCCATCTAAGGGACTTACCCTCTAGGGAGAGGCTCTGTGGGGTTGGAGAATGCCCTCTTTGACTAAATTTGCCAACTTTGCCAATCCTCAACCCAGCTTTCCGACTTTCTTTTCTTTTCTCAAGGTGGGGAACAGCTGGTTACTTAGAAAAGGCCATGAGATTGGGGTCTACACACATACACCACTGACACTATGTATAAAATAGATAGCTAATGAGCGCCTACTGTATAGCCCAGGAAACTCCATTTAGCACTCTGTGGTGACCTAGATGGGAAGGAAATCCAAAAAAGAGGGGATATATGTATAGGTATTTGCTGTACAGTAGAAATTAACAGTGTAAAGCCATTATACACCAAACTAATTAAATAAACGATAAAGGGCATGCTCTTGAAAATGAAAGGCTGTGTACTTCTTTCCCTTCTTAGTTTTAGTGTACTGCAGGTATTATTAAAGACCTATTTTACATGATTCTATGAGTAGCCATACGTGCAAATGCTGAGCCAGTGGCATTACCCAGAACTCTAAATTGACTCTTACAGCAACACTAAAAATTGCCTGGGAAATGATAGAGGGCAGTTCAGGGCTGAGTCTGGAATCAGCCAGCCATGCAAACTGGAAACAGGTGACAGGCATGATCTCATGTTCTACAACTCAGCTTCCATGTCTGCAAAATGGGGGGTAAGAATTACAGTCAGCCTGGGACTCCCCTGGTGATCCAGTGATTAAGAATTCCCCTTTGCAATTCAGGAGACGTGGGTTCGATCCCTGGTCAAGGAAGTGAGATTCCACATACCACACGACAAGTAAGCCTGAGAGCCTCAACTAGAGTTCAACGAAAGACTCCACATGCACCCCAACAAAAGATCCCACATGCCACAACAAAGACCCAGTGTAGCCAAATAAATAAATATAAAAAACTATTAGAAAAATAATTACAGTCATCCATAGGGTCATTGGGCTTCCCAGATGGCGCTAGTGGTAAAGAATCTGTCTGTTGATGCAGGAGACATAAGAGAGGCAGGTTCCATCCCTGAGTCGGGAAGGTTCCCCTGGAGGAGGGCATGGCAACCCACTCCAGTATTCTTGCTTGGAGAATCCAGTGGACAAGGGAGCCCAGGGGCTACAGTCCATGGGGTCGTAAAGAGTCAGACATGACTGAGACAACTTAGCATGCATGCACGCACGCATAGGGTCATTGTGTATTTCTACACTTAGAAAGAGAGTATATGAAGCAGAAGCTCTGCCAGAATGAACACTCAGGAAAAGTTAGTTAACTCTTAGCATTATTACTTTCATAGTAAAGACCTCCAGGCTAATTCAAGATTCCTGTGTGCCCTCTGAATCACCAGAGAAAGGTAAAACAAGGGTGATTATAATCTTTATGTTAAGTATCAGTTATTCTACTTAGGATCTCCAAAAATGGTAATCCATGTAATTGGATATGGAACCTGTCTTTGAACAAAGAGAATCAGGTTTTTTGGTGGGTCTTAAGTCCTTCAATGTGTATTTCCTGGTTAACTTCCTTTGTTATGTAGAACGAGAAGCTAAAATTGCATCTCTTTCCAAATTTTCTTTCTCCTCCCCAAAGGGACGAAACACTTACCTACTTGGGTTTAGGATCTAGGACCCAGATGTTCACGGTGAGCTGGGTGGTGGCAAAACCTTGTGCATAAGTGAGTGGCCTCTTTTGCTTTCTCCCATCCAGGCTGAGCTGGGCTGTACCTCCTGGGGGAGGTCTGACTATCTTAATGTCTGTGCTCTTCTCCTGTGGGTGCTCCATGGAGCACTGCATTTTGGGTTTGGGCTTAGCAGATGGAAGAGACTCTTAGAGCTCTATCCAAGGACTCCTAAACCAACCAGATTTCACTTTGCATTGGCCATTGCCTTTGTGTGTGTGTGTGTGTGTGTAGATCTGACTCTTGTGACCCCAAGGACCAGTCTCCTCTCTCCATAGAATTCTCCGGACAAGAATACTGGAGTGGCTTGCCATAGCTTCCTCCAGGGGATCTTCCAGACCTGGGGATTGAATGTGTGTTTCCTGCACTGCAGGCGAATTCTTTACCACTGAGCTACTGGGGAAGCCCATGATTTCCCTATGCACTACCAAAATGAAAGTGGGATTTGAGCCGATCAACACTGTAATGGAAAATAAGTATTTTCCCTGTGGCAAGAAGCAAGAAATGCTGGGCTTGCTTCATCCTGCAACTCTTTCCCTTAAGACAGAGCCTGTGTTTCTCTTATTTTCTCTTTTTCTCCCCAAAGATAAACACCCAGGCAGGTAGCTGCCCCCAACCCTGCTCCCTAAATCCCTTTCCTGTTTTCTCTGGATTTTGTATTTAAGAGTCTATGTCGTAAATCCCTGACAAATGGACCTAGCCACAGGGTGAGAAGGCATTAACTGGGAAAAAAAAAAAAAAGACAACATTTCCAAGTTAGTAGATGCTTTAGAATGATTAATTAAACAAGAAAATCTGGGCTAAAGATATGGTGAAACTTGCAAGGGACAAGTAGAAATCTCTCCTGAATTATGCTCGCTTTTGCCTGCTTTGTCTATTTAGATCATTGTTGTTTTGCTCAGTCGCTTTGTTTTCAGGGAAGCCACAAACATAAGCTGTTTCCTAGTATTATTTTTTTCCTCCTGTCCATTTTCCACTGTGGGATACTTTGTTCTTTTGAGAATATTTGTTTTTGTTGTTTAGTCTCTTGGTCGTGTCTGAATCTTTGCGGCCCCGTGGACTGTAGCCCTCCTCTGTCTATGGGATTCTCCAGGCAAGAGTACTGGAGTGGGTTGCCATTTCCTTCTCCAAGGGATCTTCCGGAGCCAGGGCTTGAACTTGCATCTCCTGCATTGTCAGGGGGATTCTTTTCAATTGAGCCACCAGGGAAGCCTTTTGAGAGTGTAGCTTGTGCATAAAAGTCAAGAGTTTCTGTCCTGCTAGTGTGCCAAGGACAGTGCTGCTTGCTGAGAACCATGTCAGTTTACATGTTGAAATGTCTGTAGCAAAACTCTGGACACATCATTGGGTCACTGGACACAAGTATACGTCACAAGAAATGGGTCCTGGGGACATGAAGATGCAGGGGGAGCCGTATCCCTCTCGGTAGGAAATCTCGGTTTAAATGTAAAATACCCCTGGGTACATTAAGAATCTCTGTATTGATTCATGTCCCATAGCTAATGAAGATAAAACAAGGTTTTGAAACAAGAAAGAGAGGAAGGCTGTATGTACAAAAGGGTTTGATGCTTCTTGTAAGACAGCCTTTCTCCTGGTCCTTCACTCAAGTTGTTTCTGCCAACAGAGGCGATGGGGTGGTATGCCTGGTGTTTAGGTGCCAGAGGGGTTGACAAGAACTAGAGACCGACTGGTCTGCCTTCTCAGTTCCTGGAGAGGATGGGCAGTTGAAGCGTGGGAGGCAGGGCTGATCTTGGCCGTGAGAGCTGACCGGTCACTGTGGTCCAGTGGCGGTTGCAGGCAGAGAGCAAGCAGGGATGCAGGTCACTGATGCTGTGGCCATGCTCTGAGGAGGCCTCTCAAAGGATGTTTTGGGTGAGAAGTCAGGAGAAGGGTTGCCCTGTCCTCACCCCTGCCTCAGGCAGAGCATCTTTACTTTGAACTTCTTATGCATCGGGCATGTCCCATAGGACTGTTTGAACAAAGACCATAGATAAAATAAGGTTAACAACCACTTCTTCTGAGGAATCCCAAAAGACTTGAGGCTTGGTCATTAGCAACAGCTGGTCATTAAGGAAAAGCAGCTGCACAACACGAGCTTGAACTTGAATTTGAAATGTGAAGCTAAGAATGCACAGAGTCCAAAGGGAGAGAGAGCTCAGTTTAGAGCGAAGATCCCGCCCTTCCGTTTCTTTAAAAAAAATTTTTTTTTAGTATTTCTAAATTGGGGTGTAATTTACATATAGAGTGAAATGCACAGAACTTAACTGTACAGTTTGATCAGTTTGGACAAATCTGATTCGTTTGTGTAATCCACACCCCACCAATATGTAATAGAAAAATTCCGTCATGCCAGAAAATTCTCTTTGTACCTCTCCCTGGTGAGTTTTCCGCATCTACCAGAAACAAGCATGATTTTGATATTTTTGGTTATAAATTAGTTCCCCCTGTTCTAGAATTTCACAGAAATGAAACCATAAAGTATATACTCTTTTTTCTTCACTCAGCTTAATGTTTTTGCATTTGTCTTTGTTAGGGGTCTGTAAACCTTTTCTCAAAGGAGCAGATAGTAAATATTTCAGGCTTGCTGGTGGTCACAAGATCTCTGGCAATATGCAAATAACTGGGGGCAGTTCTGTTTCAATAAAACTTCATTTACAAAAATGAGTCACTTGTTTGCAGGTATCATTTGCTGACCCCTAATTGGAGTCATTTTGTTTATCAAGAGTCTTGTCCCTTTTTATTTCTGAGAAGTACTCCATGTACCGTCTGAGCCACCAGGGAAGCATGGATATATCATAGTTTATTTATTTATTTTCCTGTAGATGGATAGCTACCCAGGCCCTTTCCAGTTTGAGGCTATTATAAATTAAACTGCTATGAATGTTTTTGTGTAAGACTTTTGTGTGCCTCAATTTTAATTTCTCTTGAATAAAAATCAAGAAGTGGAAGTTACTGTGTCATAACTCTTGAAAGAGGGGCTTCCTGGGTGGCTAAAGAATCCACCTGCCAATGCAGAAGACGTGGGTTCTATCCCTGGGTCGGGAAGATCCCCTGAAGGAGACAATGGCAACCCACTCCAGTATCCTTTCCTGGGAAATTCCATGGACAGAGGAGTCTGGAGGGCTAGTCCATGGGGTTGCGAAGAGTCAGACACAACTGAGTGGCTGAGCACATATGCATGCAAGTCTTGAAGAAGCTGCCAGATAGATTTACAAGGTCATTTTACCAAGATACGCTTCTGTCAGCAACATCTGAGAGTTCCGGTTGCTCCTCACCCTTGCAGCGTTCAGTGCTGTCAATCTTCTTCATGTTAGCCGTTATAGTGGGTGTGGAGTGGTGTCTTATCACACTCTGCCTGCTTCTGGACTGATGGGCTTTGGTCCTACGCATTGTCTTTATTTCAAGACACATCTCTTACAGTTATTAACCTCGCAGGCGTTCAGTACCCTCTCCTTACACACAGAGGGCTTCCCAAGTGGCTCAGTGGTAAAGAACCCACCTGCCAATGCAGGAGACATGGATTCAGTCCCTGGGTTGGGAAGATCCCCTGGAGGAGGGAATGGCAACCCACTCCAGTATGCTTCCCTGGGAAATCCCATAGACAGAGGAGCCTGGCGGGCTCCATACAGTCCATGGAGTCGCAAAATGTTAAACGCGACTTAGCTACTGAGCACAAGCACCTTACAGAGAACCTGGGTGAGTAAGTGGCATGCATTGACCCAGAATCTCTGACAGTGTGTGTTTTGGTCTTTAATCATCTTCTACTTGAATTGTCCACATGAGTCGGATTTGTATTATACTGATACCCGTTTGCTTTCTTTGCTGTAAAGACTCCACTTCCTTGACTCAGTTGATGGAACAGAGCTGGGAGAAAGAAGGCAGCAGTGACATCATTTCTGGTTTCACAAATGCCCTGGGCTTTCTTCCTTCAGAGCTTTCAGACCAGGCTGGCTCTCATTTATTGAAATACTCAGTCAATTCTTTCCTGCCATATGGTTGATTTTCCCTGAGGGTGAGGGGAAAGATTGAGAAAAGAGACTCATATGCTGGTTATTCTGTTGTTTTGGATGTGCAGTTTAATTTGTGTTGGAAAATAGCAGTATTCTTATTTCATTGATTTCTTTCTTCCTTCTTTTATAAAAGGAAAGAATGAAAGCTGGGAAATTAACTACAGAAATAGCAAGTGAATGATAAAATAATGAGTTGTTGGTCCATGTGCGGTTAAAAAAGGAAGAATGTTTTTCTTTCTTTTGATGTGAATTGACAAAAAGCACACTGACTTGTATCAGTGCGGTTCCTTAGATATAAAGCTTTATTGTATCTGCTCCCTTGCTAACTAGTAAAAATAACCCTGTGATGTTATCAGATATGATGCTCCTTTCATAAGTGAGGAACCTGAAGGTCACAGGGGTGTGGTAACTTGTCCACGGTTGCTTAGCCTGGATTATGGTCCTGGTTGAACAGGAATCTGAAATTCCAAATTTAAAGGTTTGTTGTAAGACACTTCAGAGAATTTTTTTTTAGAATGACTAATTTCCCCCCTCATTTGGGAAAAAGAGATAAGGGATCGTAAAAGAAAAGTTTTTGGATCTTCAAGGTCAAATAATGCTGATGTAGGAAGGTACAGTATTGAAATTATTGGAAGAAGAAAGGACAGGTAGGTTTTGGGGAAGTAACGTTTACATAGAGATTCATCTATGTGATGAAAGAAAGCCTGTCTTTGGCATTGCTGCCTACCAGTGGGGACCTGATGTGATGGGGTGATAGTCTGGGCTCTGATGAACAGTTCTGATGGAACATCTGTCCCTGGAGAGGTCATTTAATCCCTCTGTACCTCTGTTATCTCATCTGTAAAATGGGTTCTTGGATATGATCTTTTCTCTTTCCATTTTTAAACTTCACTCATTATCTAATGTGATGACCATCAGTGTCTAGTGCTGCCTCAGATTTGTCCTATTGGAGTGAAGTTCTTAAGGAAGGAATTAAATGGACCAAGAGATGGATAAGAGCTGTCTGTCCCTGTGTCTAGAGACACTATAATGGACTCTGGCCACAGCTTCTGACTCTTGAATCCATCTTTAGATCCAGGGCTATGAGTTGATACAGAAACACACTTGCCCAGCTCTGGCCTGGAATGGAGGGAGTAAGTGGAGAGGCAATAATAGCTAATAAATATATTTTATATATATGTATATATACACACGTACGTGTGTGCTAAGTCACTTCAGTTGTGTCTGACTCTGCGACCCTATGAACTGCAGCCTGCCAGGCTCCTCTGTCCATGGGATTCTCCAGGCAAGAATACTGGAGTGGGTTGCTGTGCCATGCTCCATGGGATATTCCCAACCCAGGGATCAAACCTGTGTCTCGTAGGTCTCCTGTATTAGGCAGAGGGGATTCTTTACCAATAGTGCCACCTGGAAAGCCATATATATATAGCCTGTGCCTGGTGCCTGATCAGAACTTAACATTCATTACTTACCTTATTGAAAGTCACTCAGTCATGTCCAACTCTTTGTGACCCCACGGACTATAGAGTTCATGGAATTCTCCAGGCTAGAACACTGGAGTGGGTAGCCTTTCCCTTCTCCAGGGGATCTTTCCAACCCAGAGATCGAACCCAGGTCTTCTGCACTGCAGGTGTATTTTTTACTAGCCGAGCCACAGGGGAAGCCCAAGAATACTGGAGTGGATAGCCTATCCCTTCTCTAGAGGATCTTCCTGACTCAGGAATGGAACTGGGGTCTCATGCATTGCAGGCGGATTCTTTACCAACTGAGCTATCAGGGAAGCCCCACTTACCTTATTATGCCCTCATAATAACTCTGAGGACTATGATTAACCCCATTTCACAGATGAAGTCTTCCTAAAGCCGTAAGGTGCCAGAGCTGGGATCTGAACCTAGGCTGGGTAACTCTGGAGCCTAAACTCTTAACCATTATTTCATAAGTAGTCACAAAATAATAATATTGATAAGCCAATTTCTTGGTGCTTACTTGTGGCCAGGCACAGTGTCGAGAACTATCCATGTATTAGGAAGCTGTGGAGAGAGGGGAAGTTTGGCTGGCAGCATGGACCATCTACTTACCTGTCCTCCTATCCATCTTCCTATCTGCCCACCTATTCTCCCAGGTATTCACCCACCCAACCAGCCATCTACCCAGCCGGCTAGCCATTCACCTGCCCACTCAGCTACTGAGCCAGCCGTTCACCTGTCTCTCTAGCCACCCATCCTGCTATCCACCCAACATCGTATACTAGCAGGCTGTAGAGTTATAAAGAATAAAACCTCTTGCCTTCTCTTAAGAGGTTGATGTCACTGTAATAGAAACTCTCTTTCCTGTCTTCATTAAAGTAAAACGTGCACTTCTTCTTAGTGAGTTAATAGTCAATTCCCTTTGGATTAATACTGCTGCTTCCCTATAAACACCTATTTCCCCAGCAGAGAAAGGTGCTGATTTCTTGAAGTAAAGGCACAAATGTTTTTAACTCAGTACTGTGTTGAAAAGCAATTCCTTCCAAAGATGCTTTCATAGCTTCTTTGTGATAACGGCAGATTATTCTTGGAATAAGGATGCTTCCTTTTAGAATCCTCCGCTATGTAATCAGCTTATCTTGAAATGTCTGTGCGTGACCAGTGGTCCTGGCTGGGCAGGCAGTGTGCGGAAGGTGTTTTTGCAGTGATGGATCACCCCAGTTTGGTCTGCCTATGCTATGTGCTCGTCACCGTTATGAGCACCCCTGTAAATAATTCCAGAATAACATTCCTTGGTACCCTGTGGCCAGGTACGATTTTGGCCTTCACTGCACATATCTGTGGGTGTGACATGCTTTAACGATTTCTCAAAGCCAGCTCGGAAGAATTTAAAGTGGTATATTTGCTCTGTGTGTACTTTTATCCTGCAAAAGTGTTTTAAAAATTGCATTATAAACTTCTATTACTGTGTCCAAATTATTTTCATCTCTCCTTATCCTCATTCCATCTTTATTTAAACACATGGACCTTTTTACATGGTTAAAGTTATTATGGATATTCAATTTTTTCAGCTTCACATTACTTGGTAAATGTTCTTTCTTGCTCCTACACGGCTGTAATGACCCTGTAATAGTCCATGGTTTAATATACCTTTATTGCTTTTCCATTTTCTATTGCTGGATTTTAGATCATTTCTATCTTTCAAAAATAACCAAATGCGTCTTGCCATTCTTAGCATCTGTATATGGAAAAGGGTAAAAAAAACCACAAGCAAACTCTTTTTTTCTTCTTTTGAATATTTACATACATTTATGTGATTGGGCTATTGTCATAATTTTAATTACTCTTTATATAACTAGTCAGACTTTCTTCCCACAGAAATGAGCCAATTTACTCACCTGGCTGCTAAAGCCAGGCTTACTGATTTTTCTTTGTTTTTCCAATTTAATAAATTTTCAAGAATTTGTCCACTGTTTTGATTTGCATTTCTGTAATTACCAACACCATTAAACCTATTTTCATTTACCATTTTCAGTTACTGTCTTACTAAAAGAGTGTTCCCCCACATGTTCATGTTTGGGTTGTAGACAGGTGGAATGTGTTTCCTTTGTATGAGGTATTTGTATATATGCAGCTTCCCTGGTGGCTCAGTGGTAAAGAACATGATTTAGCAACTGAACAGCAGCAGTTTGTATATATACTGGGTTTTTTTCCCCTATGTGTGTAATAATAATATTTATGTCTGAGTTTTTCAATGCTATTGTTTGCCTTTTATTTAAGGTTTTCTAGGCTTAAAAGTTGATAATAGTTATAAAATTACATGTACTAGTAACTACTGCTTGCTTAGTACTCAGATATTTATTGAATGAATGAATATTTATCTTTCCTTTGAAATCTCTCTAATAATAATACCTTCAAAAGCCTTTTACTTGGAGAAGAATACTTTGTTTTATTCTAGTTTTTCCTGTGGTTTGATTGGTTGTTTTTAGTTTTTAGGTTTTTTTTTTCTCACTAAATTTAGGTTGAATATGGATCTAAGCTTATTTTGCTACATTTTGTTGTTTAGTTTCTATTATGTATGTTATTAAATTTTATTTTACTTTTCCATTTATTTAATTCTTTAGAAGTTTGGATCTACTTTTGGGGTCTCTTTTTTGCCTCACTGATCTGAGGCTTGGCTTTAAGCCATTATTACTGTCTCTGATATGTTTGTTTTGAGCATTTTCTAGTATATAATGGAGAAAATTCCCTTTATTCATTCCTTTTTATTTATTCTTTCCCTCCAATACTAATATATTTCTCTTTTTTTGCAATTCTTAACTGGATTTTATATAAAGCAGTGTTAATAAGTAAGAAAAAGTTTTATGGAGCCAAAGGATTATAAAGGGCAGCTTTCCCTTCTCTAGTTCCAGTGAAATATAATAGAGAAGCTTTAGTTATATTTTAAAAAATGCATCATACATAACTGATTGTGGTAATCTATATACACACACACACACACACATATAAATGTATATATATATATATAATCATTATGTTGTAAACCCAATGAATACAATGTTTATGTCAATTATATCTCACTAATAAAAAAAATCATCACCCTGATGATATTACAACAATAGTAAAGAAAATAAAGTGGAAAACTTACTCACAGTCACCTTGAAGTCACGTTTTCTTGAAGTGCACCTGCGTGTGACCTAAGTCTCCCAGTCGTGTCTGACTCTTTGTGACCCCATGGACTGTAGCCCACCAGGCTCCTCTGTCCATAAGATTCTCTTTGCCATGCCCTCCTCCCGGGGATCTTTCCAACCTGGGGATCACACCTGTTTCTCTTAGGTCTCCTGAACTGACAGGAAGGCTCTTTACCACTATCACCATCTGAGAAGCCCTGCTAAGTTGCTTCAGTCGTGTCCGACTCTGTGCAACCCCATAGACGGCAGCCCACCAGGCTCCCCCGTCCCTGAGATTGTCCAGGCAAGAACACTGGAGTGGGTTGCCATTTCCTTCTCCAGTGCATGAAAGTGAAAAGTGAAAGTGAAGTTGCAGTCGTGTCCGACAGTCAGCGACCCCATGGACTGCAGCCCTCCAGGCTCCTCTGTCCATGGGATTTTCCAGGCAAGAGTACTGGAGTGGGATGCCATTGCCTTCTCCGCTGAGAAGCCCTAAATGCAAACAGTCTTGTTTAAATGTACATTAAATTTTACACAGTTTTTAATTTTAGCTTAATTTAGTTTCTATTTTAAATTTATCCATTTAACTTTATATTACAAAGATTTCTCTGTATTATTATGCTTTAATAATGGTTGTTTTACATGAGTCAGTAAACTATTACATTGAGTCATTGTTTGGCAATTTACTTAACTAGTTCTTTAGCTAAATAATTCAGCTGTTTCTAACATTTTGCTATTATAGATAATGCAGTAATAAACTTTGTAGTCCATATGGCTTTTTCTTGTTGAGAATGATTTTTTAGAATATGTCACCAAAATGAAGTCACTAGGCCAAATCATATAGACATACAAGTGTTTATAGAAATTGCCACATTGCTCTCCCAGTTTGAGAATATGTACAAATTGTGTAATGTAAACAAATGCTTGGTGAATTTTACCACAGCTTTGCTTTTTAAGAAAATATGTGTTCTTAAACATATATTGCTATACATATTTCATAAAATATATATTCATGCATAAAGCTATCTATATAGCAATATATATTTTATATCATAAAATATACATTTGTGTGTTATATTACTGTAAACATTTCATAAATGTATATTCATACATATATAGCCCTATTTATATCAATATATTTCATAAAACATATTCGTATATATGTAGCAATAGTCATTCTTGTATGCATGAAATTAGGGCTTCCCAGGTGGCATAGTGGGAAAGAATCTGCCTACTAATGCAGGAGACTTGGGTTCGATTCCTGGGTTAGGAAGATCCCCTGGAGTAGGAAATGGCAACCCACTCCAGTATTTTTGCCTGGGAAATCCCATGGACACAGGAGCTTGGCAGGTTACAGTCCATGGGTCACAAAGAGTCAGACATGACCGAGTGACTAAGACACATACACAAACACACACATACATACATATGTGTGTGTGCGTGTGTCTTTATGCATGCAAGGTGATCACATACTTTCAGTTTGTATTTCTTTGAGATTGAACATTTCTCCTTTGGTTCAATTATGTGGGACTTCTTTATTTATTGTTGGCTGCACTGGGTCTTTGCGGCCGAGTGGGCTTTCTCTAGCTGTGGCAAGCAGGGTCTGCTCTCTAGCTGCAGTGCACGGGCTTCTCACTGTAGTGACTTCGCTTGTTGGGGAGCACAGGGTGTAGGTACACAGGCTTCAGGAGTTGCCGCCTGCTGGCTCAGTAGTTGTGGTGCATGGGTTTAGTTGCTTCGAGGCCTGTAGGATCTCCCAGACCAGGGATCAATCCCGTGTCTCATGCATTGGCAGGCAGATTCTAATCCACTGTGCCACCAGAGAAGTCTAGTGATACTACTCTTTGAAGTGAAACTCATTCCCTAAATCCCTCCTCAGGAATTCTCTCCTAGGCAATATATAGCCCTGATTCTAATAGTTTTATTTTATTTTTAGGATTTTCTCACCAGTGATGACATTTCTGTGAGGTGTAGGGAGGGGGCAGTTCTGTCGTCAGGACAGCCAAGGTGGCGGTTTCTAGGGCAGCTGTGATGAAGACCTCTACCTGGGCAGACTCCTTTATATCACTGGCTGTAGGATACTGACCATCTCTGCATTCTTCCACTTTCTCCCTTTGTTTTTCTCTCTTTATTCAAGATCCCCCTCTTCTCCTTAAGACTGCTCAGTGAAGTTCAGTCTCTCTGGAATCGACCAGTCTAATTTGTGATGCCTTTCTCTCCTCCCATCAAAGAGAGCCTTTCTTTGAGCCTGCCTTCAACTGATTGTTTTGTATCTTAGGAAGCAATCTATATTTAGATTGTAATGCAATTTCAATGACTTTTTCTAACTTTTAAGTTTGTTTTATTGTATCTTTGTTTTATTTTCGACATCACGTATTATTGTGTTGGAGCTTCCAGGGTGGCTCAAGTGGTAAAAAAATCCACCTGCAAATGCAGGAGATGCAGGTTGAATCCCTGGGTTGGGAAGATCCTCTGGAGGAGAAAATGGTGACCCACTCCAGTATTCTTGCTGGGATAATCCCTTGGACAGAGGAGCCTGGTGGGCTACAGCCCACGGGGTTGCAAAGAGTTGGACATGACTGAAGCTACTGAGCATATGCCCGTACGTACATTATTGTGTTACAGCCCTCTTCTTTCCCATCACCTGCCCCCACCGTTCCGATTTTCTGCTATACAGAGTCAGAATAATTTCCTTTACGCTCATCTTCTGTAGTGATGGAGAAGATAGATACCATAGCTCATTCTTCTTTTACTATGTTCTAAGGACTAAAGTGAGTTCATCAAGCACAGTGGATGGTAGGGGTGATGGAAGCTGGTCTGGGTGGCGGTGAGGCTAGAGGAGGGTACCTGTCATTCTTGTCAGGCAGACAGTCTGAGCAAAGGCTTCCAGAGGCAAGAATCAAAGGCCACTCTCAGTGTCTCCAGTGGCTGGCGTGTAGGGAGAAATGGACTGAGAACCAGTCACCAGTCTTTGGGGGCTGTCTGTGCCACGCTTTTGGATGTGAACTTGATCTTTGAGGCATGATGAGCTGTGGGAGATAAGCCAGCATCTTTCTGAGATGGAGGAGCGAAGGTTCATTGAGGAAGGTTTTCTGATCACTGCCTTTGCCTGGGTGCTTGTCATAGACATGCATTTAGATCCATCGGTGTACATTCAGATTACGAGATGGATACACAGCCATAGTTCAGTTCAGTCACGTCCCATTCTTTGCAACCCCATGGACCGCAGCATGCCAGGCTTCCCTGTTCATTACCAGTTCCCAGAGCTTGCTCAGACTCATGTCCATCAAGTCTGTGATGCCATCCAACCATCTCATCCTCTGTCACTCCCTTCTCCTGCCTTCAATCTTTCCCAGCATCAGGGTCTTTTCCAGTGACTCAGTTCTTCGCATCAGGTGGCCAAAGTAGTAGAGCTTCAGCTTCAGCATCAGTCCTTCCAGTGAACATTCAAGACTTCAGGATTGACTGGCTGGATCTCCTTGCAGTCCAAGGGACTCTCAAGAGTCTTCTCCAACACCACAGTTTAAAATACAGTCATAACTGTTGATTTAAATGTGATGGTCCCCAGAATAACAGGGAGGGAGAACGCCTCCTTCCACAGAGAGACCAATCAGGGGGAGATGGTGCCTCCCCTCCAATAATTACTTTAATCAAAACAAATCAGGCAGACTGACCCATATAGACAAACCCCCTCAAATCAGCATTTATGACACGGCTTTTGCACTGCATTTTACTTAATGTAATAAGTGCTTATAAAGTCATACAGTGTCTTTCTTTTCTTATGTAAGCTGTTTCATATTTTATGGGATAATATGAGCTTCCAGGAATGGAATCTCCATTTGTAACATTAAACTCACAGGAAAGACATCATCGATTTGTAATTATTTGACTTGGTACCTTTGTCCAATAATTGATTAGGTTGAACTGGCCCTTTTCTTCTGAAAAGGGCTGGAGAGTAAATATTTTCAGCTCTGCAGGCCATATGGTCTCTGTCACAGCTGGGCAAGTCTGCCACTGCATGTGAAAGCAACCATAGGCATTTCATAAACAAAAGAGCAGGGCCATGTGCCAATAAAACTTTATTTTCAGACAGTGAAATTTCATATAATTTCCATGTACCACAAAATATTATTCTTTGAATATTTTTTCAACCCTTAAAAATATTAAAGTATTCTTAGCTTATGGACTGTACAAAAACAGGCAGTGGGCTGGATTTGGGATCAATTTACTGACCCATTGGCTTGGGCTTCCCTGGTGGATGGCTCAGATGGTAAAGAATCTGCCTGCAATGCAGGAGACCTGGGTTTGATCCCGGGGTCCAGAGGATCCCCTGGAGAAGGGAATGACAATGCATTCCAGTATTCTTGCCTGGAGAATTCCATGGACAGAGGAGCGTGATGGGTTACAGTCCTTGGGGTCACCAAGAGTGGGACATGACTGAGAGACTCACACTTTCACTTTCACTTAGCTTAGATTGTAATTCACTGGGAGTCTGGATAGTTAAGATTTACTGAACACGTTCTATTGCTTGATAGTATGCTTCATGCTTTTCATAAGTCAGCGCACATAATTCTTAGGAAAACTCTGAATTGTGTATTTATTTATTTACAGGTGGGAAGACTGAGGCTTACTGAGGTTAAATCACTTACTTGCCCAAGGTTAGGTATAATGTTGCAGTTTTTGAGGAATTTACAGACTTGTGGGGAATGCAGTGGGTAATTAAGCTATTTTGTAATTGTAATAGGATGTCATTATCTTTCAACTAATGAGTAAACTCCCTAGAGACAACATATTAATAAAGCCTGGTTTGAGCTTAGCTGTTGGGTTGTCACTCTTGATGATGGTGTTGGAGACAGGAGAGCTGGAGTATGAATCTGGCTCTACCACTTGGAAGTACAGGTGCCTTTGAGTTATTCATCTTTGCTATGCCTGTTTCTTCACTTGTAAACAGAAATACAAATTGTGTTTGCATTTATTGAAATTTATTGTAGCTCTTTCAGTTTTTGGAAGGGTTTTGTGAGTATATGTGTCAATATATGTATAGTTTTTTATTGTCCTTTTTATAATTGCTTGTTTTCTCCCCAATTATTTTTTTCTCTTTAAACATTTATTTTTAATTGGAAGATAATTACTTTACAATATTGTGTTGGTTTCTGCCATATATCACCATGATCTCCCCAATTACTGATTTGTTTAAATTTTATATTTCTCATTCGCTTGTGTTTTAAAGTTTAAAATGGATGACTGAATTCTGAGAGTATGATTTCATGGTATATCACTAAAACAGAGATTCTCTGACATACTGTACATGGGCAGTCTGTTTTTATGTATTTTATCAGCATTTATTATTTGAGCAATGTTCAGCATTCTCTGGTTTTCAGTTCTCAGTGTGCCTTTATAATGACCATATATAATTCAATAAATTTACACCAGAAAGTAACACAACATTGTTAATCAACTGTAGTCCAAAATAAAAAGTTTAAAAAAAGGAAAAGAAAAAATTTTAAGTTAAATTAGTTAATGTTAATGTAAATTAATTTTAACTCATGCACTTAGCAGTCTAGCCATTTTTGCTTTTAAAAAAAATCTGGGGACTTCCCTGGTGGTCCAGTGGTTAAGACTCTGTGCTTCCAATGCAACGAGTGCGAGTTTGATCCCTGGTTGGGGTATCAGAATCCTTCATGCCACTTGGCACAGCCAGAAAATATTTTATTTTATTTTATTTTTATTTATTTTTTTTTTAGGGGTTCTTTGTGTTTATTTTATTTTTTTTTTAAATTTATTTATTTATTTTTAATTTTTACTTTACAATTCTGTATTGGTTTTGGCATAGATTGACATGAATCCACCACAGGTGTACATGCGTTCCCAAACATGAGCCCCCCTCCCACCCCCCTCCCCACAACATCTCTCTGGGTCATCCCCGCGCGTCAGCCCCAAGCGTGTCATATCCTGCATCAGACATAGACTGGCATTTCGAATCTTACATGATATTATACATGTTTCAATGCCATTCTCCCAAATCATCTCACCCTCTCCCTCTCCCTCTGAGTCCAAAAGTCCGCTATACACATCTGTGTCTTTTTTGCTGTCCTGCACACAGGGTCATCATTGCCATCTTCCTAAATTCCATATATATGTGTTAGTATACTGTATTGGTGTTTTTCTTTCTGGCTCACTTCACTCTGTATAATCGGCTCCAGTTTCATCCATCTCAGCAGAACTGATTCAAATGTATTCTTTTCAATGGCTGAGTAATACTCCGTTGTGTATATGTACCACAGCTTTCTTATCCATTCATCTGCTGATGGACATCTAGGTTGCTTCCATGTCCTGGCTATTATAAACAGTGCTGCGATGAACATTGGGGTACACGTGTCTCTTTCAATTCTGGTTTCCTCTGTGTGTATGCCCAACAGTGGGATTGCTGGGTCATAAGGCAGTTCTATTTGCAATTTTTTAAGGAATCTCCACATTAAATTAAAAAAAATCTGCACGCATCCTTTTATATTCACTTTTGGTTCATGTGTAATAGATTTTGCTGTTTAGCCAGAAACTCTTTCCTCCCAACCGTGGGATAATAATTATATTCTTTTGTATGTGCTGTTACATTTGGATTATCTTCTGTCATCTTAATTTTTATTTTCAGTTTTATAGTTGTTTTGACATCTCTTTCCGATTATGACTACGTAATCCTGGCCGTTGCTCAACAGCCTTACTCCTTTTTTTTTTTAATCCTCCTATTAGCTTTATTTTTCGAGTAACCAGGCTCTTTGCACTGTAATATTGCTGAATCCAATGGATTAGCAAATGCTCATTTCTATGTACGTATGTTTAAATTTTTAACCACCTAAACCAGCAACTTTGATTGATTTAAACCATCACCTTTGAAAAGTTTTTTAAACAAAATTATTCATAGGTAAGATGCACAACATGACGATTTGGTATACACACACATAGTGAAATGATTACTCCAGTCAAGCTAATCTAATCTATCATCTTCTTCCAGAGTTACCATTTTTTATGTGTGTGTGATGAGAGCTCCTGAAATCTGCTCTTTTAGCAAATTTCCAGCACCCAATACAGTATCATTAACCGTAGTCACCATACTGTACACTAACCTCCAGAACTTACTTATCTTATAGCTGGAAGTTTATACCCTTTGACTGACATTTCCCTATTTCCCCTACCTCCCCTTCCCTGGTAACCACCATTCTCCTCTCTGCTTCTGTGTTTTCCAATTTTTATTTATTTATTTTTGAACATGAAGCATGTGGAATTTTAGTTCACAACTAGGGTTTGAACTCATGCCCCCTGCATTGCAAGAGTGACGTCTTTACCACTGGACCCCCCAGGGAAGTCCTTCAACTTTTTAAGATTCTACATAGCTTCCCAGGTGGCTCAATGGTAAAGAACCTGCCTGCCAATGCAGGAGACATGGGTTCAATTCTTGGGTTGAGAAGATCCCTTGGAGAAGGAAATGGCAACCCTCTCCAGTTTTCTTGCTGGGAAATTCCATGGACAGAGAAACCTGGCGGGCTACAATCCATGGGGTTGCAAAAGAATCAGACACGACTTAGTGGCTAAACGACAATGTCAGCAATTGGGATGCTCTCCATGGAAGAAGAACAGCTGTGGTCCCCAACTCCCCATGCTGTCCCCAGCCTTTCCTCCATCCATTTAAACTTCTGAAGCTCAGGCACCTATTTTCTTTCCTTCTCAGTAGCTCTGTCTTGGAGAAGGCAATGGCAGCCCACTCCAGTACTCTAGCCTGGAAAATCCCATGGATGGAGGAGCCTGGTAGGCTGCAGTCCATGGGGTCGCAAAGAGTTGGACACTGAGCGACTTCACTTTCACTTTTCACTTTCATGCATTGGAGAAGGAAATGGCAACCCACTCCAGTGTTATTGCCTGGAGAATCCCAGGGACGGCGGAGCCTGGTGGGCTGCCGTCTATGGGGTCGCACAGAGTTGGACACGACTGAAGTGACTTAGCAGCAGCAGCTTTGTGTTTGAAGCCACACTGGGCATGGTTCTCATTGATCTGTGATTGTACTCATTCTTACAATTCCTCACCGTGTGGCAGCCCTTCCCATTAGTGCCCTTTATTTATCTTTCAGAGTTAGCATTTCAACTCCGTTGCTGCTTTGAAGTCATTTCAGAAGGGAAATTTGTCAGTAAGAGGTGTGAGCGATAAACAGTGCCTTCAGGCATCAGACTCATTTAGGTCCTTTTGTTGAAGGCCTCTGAAGTGACAGCTTTGCAGGGTAAAGAATACCTGAAGTCTCTGTTTTTATTTTTGAGGGTTTATGCCTATCGCTAAGGTCTAAGACAAGAATGATGAGAAACAGCTCATTTGTGCTTCTTTGGATGTGACCTGCTCTTTGATTTTTAGTGGATTAAGGAGACATTTGGGGCTTCCCATGTGGCTCAGTGGTAAAAGAATCCACCTGCCAATGAAAGGAGACACAGGAGATCAGGGTTCGATCCCTGGGTCAGGAAGATCCCTTAGAGGAGGAAATGGTAACCCATTCCAGGATTTTTGCCTGGGAATTTACATGGACAGGGGAGCCAGGGGGGCTACAGTCCTTGAAGTGGCAAAGAATCGGACACGACTGAGCATGCTCACATGCGTCTAAGGAGGCATTTCCTGGGAGAGAGATTGGTGTCTTTCTCCTTGCATGTGGATTCTCAGAGGAATGTATGAGCCCCTTTCATCTCCAACCTAAGATTTTAAGCAACTGGTTCCTTCTAGGACACTTTTCCTTCTTTCTTTTTTTTAAAGAAAGAAATGGAAAATTTTATTTGAGCCAAATTAGCTTTCCTGGTGGGTCAGACAGTAAAGAATCCACCTTCTATGCTGGAGACCTGGTTTCCATCTCTGAGTTGGGAAGATCCCCTGGAGGAGGGCATGACGACCCACTCCAGTATTCTTGCCTGGAGAATCCCTATGGATGGAGGGGCCTGGCAGGCAAAGAGTCGGACATGACCGAGTGACTAAGCACTCACAGAGTTTTATAACCTGGGAAGGGCATTTCAGAAAACTCAGAGAACGCTTCTGCCCGTTAGACATCCAGGCACAGTTATCTAAGTTTTTTTGAGACAGAGGTTGTTCATTACATGGCATATTATTGACCATTTGCATGACTCAGATCTGCAAGTACAGGGTGGTTGGTCATTGTGACCCCTTTACAAGATCAAGGAGCGTTATCTTCTAAGTTGTCTTATGGGTGCATTGAGAAAGTCTTTATCCCAAATGGGTTGATCAGGTATTTCTGCCAAAGGAGGAGGTTTGGTGGATGCCTAATGCAGATACGTGGTACACAGTAAAGTTTCTTACTTCTTGATTCATCTTTTAGAGATGCCCTTGCCCATCTTTTAGAGATGTCCTTGCCAGGCTTCCCATTGTTGTGTAGTTTATGTCTCCCCTACATTGGTTTAGCTTTCTTCCGTCCTCCAGAGTGTTGCTCCATTGATGCAGCATTTGCAGAAACAGTTCTACTAGTGATTGCATTTCTGGAATGTTCTTAATTGTGTTATCATTTTATCGTAGCCTTCTTGGAAACTCCAGGCTAATCTTGATTGATTTTTGTAATGCACTCTTTCGTCTGTACAAGAAAAGATGCCAACTGTCTGAATGCCATTATTGAGTCTGGTAGCTGTTACAGTTTTGCTTATCAAATGTGGTTCTGGTTCCATGGGCCCACCCATCCCTGGCCAGCTCCCAGAGTTTTGCACTAATGCCATATATAATACATTTTCATCCATCCTGGGTTTTTAAATTTGCTTTTACTGTGCTAAAATTTATTTTTTCCATTTTGTTTTCTGTTTTATGAGTATTGTTAATGGAAGAGCCTGTTTTGCCGTTTGAAAACTGTTTTCATTACGATTATTTTTCAGAATGGTCTATTACTGTATTTGTATTTGTATTTTTCCCTGATGTAACTATTACTGTAAATGATTGAGAGTTTATTATGTTCACTTTTATTTTAGTTGTATTTTGATAATAAAATTTAAAATTCTACATAGAAGTAGAAAGGATTATATAACGCTCCCCCAGGTACAACATGTAGAGGCCCATGTACCACGCTGCTTCAGTAATGATCAGTTTTTCTTTCTTGCTTTGTTCCTCCTCCACCGACTTCCCTTGTTTGTTCCAGAGTATTTTAAACCAAATCCCAGATACCTGGTTGGCCTTCCCAGGTAGCGCTAATGTTAAAGAACCTGCCTGCCTTGGCAGGGGATGTAAGAGACGCAGATTCGATCGCTGGGTCAGGAAGATCCTCTGGAGGAGGGCATGGCAACCCATTCCAATATTCTTGCGTGGAGACTCCCATGGACAGAGGAGCCTGGTGGGCTACAGACCACAGGGTTGCAAAGAGTCAGACACGACTGAGCGACTTAGCATGCCTGCCTGCAGATACCATGTCATTTCACCTGTAAATGTCAGATATTAGATTTCTGGGCATGGCTGATGTTTCTTCATGATGTCATTTAATGTGCTCCCTTAGGCCCAGTGTTGTTTTTTTTTTTTCTCAAGCCGTGTGGCTTGTGGGGTTTTAGTTCCCCATCCAGGAATTGAACCCAGAATCCTAACCACGAGAGCACCAGGGAACTCCCATAGATCCCCTACTTCTTATAAACTGGGAGTGGGATCAAGGGCAGGGCTTCTTAACCTTTTTGACTGTATGACCCCTTTACTATCTTAAAAATTATCAAGGACCCCCCAGATGCTTTTATTTATGTGAGTTGTATCTACTGATACTACGTTAGAAATTAAGATAGACTTCTTAACCCACAGCTAGATACAGGCTGACCCTCCATTGACTGTAGATGATACCATCATGTGTCATGCAGCTTCTGTATGCGACTGAGAACCCCACTGTATACTTGGGAGAGAATGAGTGTGAAAGAGACAGTATCTTCATACTACTCAGAAAATATCTGGGGTCTTGTGAATCTGTGAAGTAGTCGTGGGGACCCGCAGAAGTTCCACATCACAGTTAGAGGACTGCTGATCGAGAGACTCAAGTACATTCAGATTCATCCTTTTCTGGGTGGAGAAAGGCAAGGAGAATACACCTAGGTGATACTGTGTGTTCTTACTGAGTCCCATCAGGGGGTAGGTGCGGCCTGATTGACCTGTTACTGATGCTGAGATTGATCTGAGTTACAGGTGAGACCACAGAGTTGGGCCCTATTTTGGTGATGGTTTCATGCACCTTTGAAAAAACAGTATATTCTTTTGTTTCTCCTGTTGTAAGCTTACAGTGAGTTCGTTCTGTTCCCTCAGTTGCTTTATTTAAGTATTTTAATTCTTCGCTTGGTTACCATATTATTCTGAGTATTCGAATTTGGCCCTATTTCTGTGAAAATTTTTTTTTTCTAGAACATGTGACATTTTTGCCTTTTATATATATTATATTATAGTGTTTGGGGATGCAACTTTAATATTTTATTCATTTTTAGTACTTTACTGTTATATGCTTTCCTCATATAAATACATGTTTATTTAGTTTATATTTTGTTTTTACTTAACTTTCCTGGATTAAATTTTCATATGTGAGTATAATGTTGCACTTGCTTTTGATTAACCCAGTTTTGTATTTTAATCTTGGGTGTTTGTTTCCATGAGCCTTCTGTAATCAGCATATTCTTGTGTCTGATTTACCTCAATGGAGAATTTCCTTCTTCTTTATCAGACCAATTAGATTGTTAATGTCTGAGGCTGTGACTCTTCTATTTGAAATACCTGATATCATTCTAGTTTTTACACCTTTTATTTCTTGCTTCTCTTAGTCCTGTCTTCCTTTTTAAAATTGTACATTAAAGTACCTAACTCATATGTATATTCATTGTTATTCAGAAATCCCAGTAATAGGGAAATGAAAAAACCAAAAGCTCTTTCCTAAACTTCTCGTGCCCCCTGCTCATTAGCACGGTTGATACTTTAGCATGTGCCTTTCCATGTGTCTATGCAGTTATCCCCAAGTATTGGCCCGCATAGACATAAAAGTGAATGCTTGTTTTTTTTTTTTTTTCGTGGTTTCAAACAATGATAAATGGGTACGTACACTGTGTTTTTCTGCAACTTACTTTGTCTTTTAACCTGACAATATGTGTTGAAGATCTGTCTCTGTTGGTAAAATAGCTCTGAATGCATTCTTTTAGATGCCACTTGGCCCCGTGTAGAGTCACTACAGTTTATTTGACCAGACTGCTGTTGACGGACTTTAAGATGTTTCCATTGTTTTCCTATGGCAACCACTGCTGCGGTTATCATCTTTGTGGCCGCTTGTTTGGGATATTTATAGTGTTTCTCCACATAGAAACCTAGAAACAGGAATACCCAGTAAAAAGTTCTGTATATCTTGAACAGTAATAGACACCACCAAGTTCTCCCAACTACGCCAAAGTGGTGAATTCCCTGTTCTCATACCCTGTCTGTTTTCCCACAGGGTTGTTTGTAGGCATGAATTTTATATTTAAAATTTATATTCCTCCTTCCTTTATTTCCATGGCAAATATTTGCTTCCAGTGTTTTGTGGGGCTTTTAGCTTCATCTGCATGTTAAATGTTTTAATCTTTTAGAATTTGTTAATTTCTTTCTGCAGTAAAATTCCTCAGTCCCTTTAAAATGTTTTCTGTTTGTCTTCTGCATGCAGTACTTTAAAAGTTTTAATGTCTTTTGACATCTTTGAGATTTAATTCCAATACCATCGTCACTCATGCCAGACAGATAACCTCCTTACTGCAGATTTTCTGGAGAGGTCTGAGGAGAAGGTGGGTTAAGGACGCGGTGGTGGCGGTGGCGGGGAGGGCAGGGGGCAGTTTACAGGACCCTGAATCTGGCTCTTTTCTTATGCTCTGTCCGCAGCTGCCAGTGTCTTGTACTGTCTAATCTCTCTATGATGTTTCATGCCTGTGTTGGTATATGTGTTATTTTCCAGCTGGAATGGACCCCGCTTTTGTTTGGCTGCTGTTTATTGAGTGATGGGAACGTGCAGGGCACCCTGAGAGGTACATCAAATATGTCATCTCTGCTGCTACTCACTCTCCTGCAAGGGCCAGTATGGTCCTCTCCAGAGGCGATCTTTGGTGCACTATTCTTCCTCGTACCCTGCCAGTGCTTAACGCCCTCCAACACTGAAGTCACGCTGGCCTTGACTTGCTCTAGCCAGTACAGCGTGGTGAAGTGAGGTCATGCTGATTCTGGTGTTTAGCGTTAAGAAAGTCAGTGTGCAAAGGAGTAAAGCTATACCTATGGTAGACATGTTGGCCAACCATTGGCCAAACTTTATCTGAGAAAAAAAAAATGGTGCCAAAGTCAAACAAGTTGGGGACATTCTACTCATCATTTCTCTGGCTTGGATATTTACAGTGGGGATTAGCAGGTGAGATGCTGGGAGAAGTCTTAGATTTTAGAAATCTGTTTAATCTTCTCTAATAGAACATTTTTGCAAACCTGCTAAACGTCTTTAGAAATATGATACATTGGACTTCCCTGATGGTCCAGTGATAGGAATCCACCTGCTAATGCAGAAGAAATTAATTTGATCCCTGATCTAGAAAGATTCCACATGCCGTGGGACAACTAAGGCCATGCACGGCACCTACTGAAGCCTGTACACCCTAGAGCCTGTGCTCTGCAACAAGAGAAGCTGCCACAGCGAGAAGCCCATGCACCTCAAAGAAGAGCAGCCCTGACTCAGTGCAACTAGAGAAAGCCTGAGTGTAGCAATGAAGACCCAGCACAGCCCAAATAAATAAAAAAGAAAAATTTTAAGACATATGGTGTATACTTTATAAGAGAAAGTCATTTGCTTTACCTTGAAGTTGATAGCAAGAAAGACGGGAGGCTGTCTAATATCCTGAAAGCACAGTCTTTGGGTCAGAAACCCTGGTTCAAATCCTCCACTAACCTACCTACTGGCTTTGTGGCCTCAATGAGTTACTTAACCTCTCTGTGCCTTTGTAAATTGAAAATTGAATCTGCTTTTACTTCTAAGCATTTTATTTCTAACTCATGTAAAATATCTTGCAGAATATCTATGTAAAATAGCTATGCAGAATAGACAGTACCCATGCTTTTACTTAAAAAAAAGGAAGGCCTGTGTACCCTTGCATAACTGGGGCCACTGTGTACGAGAGAGGCCCTGATCCTAATGGAAAGAGAGAAGAGGAGCGAGGCCAGTGTCCAGCTGAGCCCATGTTTCTGTCCATCCTGGCCCAGGTCCCAAATTGTTAGTGAAGCTGTCTTGGGTGCTGCAGTATCAGCCCACATCTGACTGTAGCCACAGTAACAGCTGAGCCCAGCCAACACACAGAAT
The DNA here is from genome assembly GCF_014754425.2 of Oryx dammah. Lineage (NCBI taxonomy): Eukaryota > Metazoa > Chordata > Mammalia > Artiodactyla > Bovidae > Oryx > Oryx dammah. The sequence continues at coordinate 186,378,139 of NW_024070186.1, read as the reverse complement.
CATGAGAAATAATAAAATAAGGGTGGTTTTAAAATGCTAGGTTTAGGGATGGTTTCTTATGCTGCAAGAGGTCACTGAAGCAGGTGAGGCATAAATAATTGCTCTAAGTATATTAGGGCTAGAGACTATTTAAAGGACGAACTAGTAATAATGTTAACAATAGCCGTCATCCAGTGAAGTGTCTACAGTGGTCCAGGCATGGTGTAGATATTTACATACGTTCTGCATGGTAAACTGCTCCATGCCCTTCAGGGATCATAAAAGCTTTAATAAGAACATGAGTATTAGCAGCTACTATTTACTGAGCAGCTAAAACAGGCTGGACAGTCTCTCTAGGTACTTTGTGTGGGTTATTCCCTGGCCAACTCCAGCTCATCCTTTAGGGCTGTGTCTGGAGTGGGGAGCTGGGTTCCTACAGTGGCTGAGTCATGCCCCTGTCTCCCTTTCCTTGCAAGGCAGCTGCTCCACAGCTGTGAGCATGTGGCACCGTGACCTGTCTCTCTGCCCCCTCTCTCCTGGTACCTGCGTGTTATAGTTGCTGTTTGCATCTGTATTTAGCGTTCGTCTTCTTATGACTCTATATGGCTTGCTCCCCAGCAGCCCGGGAAACGATGACAACATGTTGAATCTTGTACAGCTTCTACAGTTAATGATTGCTCACTTTCCCCCTTTCCTTGTTTGGATGTTTTTGTTTGAGCTTTTGGGTTACTACTTCAGACGCTCTAACAAAATTGTAACCCCCTCTGAATGCTCTTTTCCACATGGTCAAGCATAGTAATTCCATTTTCTGTTGTAGTTTTGTTCTTTCCTTGAAGATGATCTTCCCAGAGCCCTGGGGTGCCTGGTGGACAGCCTCCTGGGAATTCCTGGGCATTCCCTCTGCCTCTTCCTGGGCTCAGTGCCCAGTTTCCACGAGCCACTCTTCTTTCCCTCTCTCTCTTTTTAAATTTGCTCCCTTGGGATCTTTGGTTCGAGTATGTATTCCTTTATTAAATATTTACCTCCTTTGTTTTCTCTGTCCTCTATTTTTCTGGGCTGCTTCTACATCAAATGCTAAACTTCCTTGCCTGAACCTATGATGTTCCTTATTTCTCGACTTTCGGCCTTTTAATCCAATTTCCTGGGAGATTTGGTCTCCTAACTAAGCTTAAAATGTAAAAATTTTGCTATTTTAAAATTCTGAAATATTGTCCCATTCTTCAGTGAACCTCTTCTGAACACCCTGTTTCTATTTTGTGAGTGTTGTATCTTTGCCTCACGTCTCCGAGCTTTATGGGGTGATTTCCCATGCTCTGCCTGAGGTCTGCATGCTCCACGTCCTGAGTGTCTGTCCTCTGTTGCCTTTGGCATCTGTCCTCTCGTTAATTTTCCTCAAGGCCTGGGGATGCTTTCTTCTTTCATACTGAGGAGGAAGTGGCTGAGAACACTTGGGTGTTTTTTTTTTCACTGTAGAGTAGAACAACCAGTGGTTCCCACCAGTAGGCAACTCAAGCAGGTGGGCTCCTGTTTCCTTGGATGTAATGGGCTGAACTTTGTCTCTCCCTGAATTCATTTGTTGAAATCTTAACCCCTAGCACCTCAGAATGTGACTGTGTTTGGAGATAGGACTTTGAAAGAGGGAGTTAAGTTAAATGAGGTCGTTAAGATGAGTCCTAATCCAATCTGACCAATGTCCAGATAAGGAGAGGAGCTTAGGACACAGAGGCCCACAGAGGGAAGACCATGTGAAGGTATAGGGAGAAGATGACCATCTAAAACCCTAGGAGAGAGACTTCAGAAGACACCAACCGTGCTGGCATCTTGATTTCAGACTTCTAGCCTCCGGGACTGAAAAAGTAAATTTCCATTGTTGAAGCCAGCCATTCTGTGGTACTTTGTTACACAGCTTGAACTGACTGATACACCAGAGGATGCTCACATGTCAGTATCTGTAGCTCTTTCCTCTGGGGCCATTCAGGTTTTCTGGAGAAGGCACACCCAACCTTCAGCAGGGTTGTAGGCCTGCCTCTGTGCATGTGGGAGCTGGTGACGGATTTCAAGGCAGGGAGCTAGATTCCCGTGTGACTTCCTTTCCCTTTGACCCCTCACCTTCCTCTGTGCCTGAAGCTCTGGCACTGGAACCTCTTGTGAGAAGATGCAGTCAGCTGTCTGGATGGAATACGCACAAAGGATGGAAGGTTGAAGGCAGGGGCATAGTTGTACCTGATATAAAACTGCAGCCATGCTTCTTTCTTAACCCTACACTCTGTCCTCGCCTTCTGGAGCCTTCTAAGTTCTGGGCACGAACTGGTATCTTTCTCTGCTGTTAGTTGGTCTTCCGCTCTGCTGGATCCTCCTCTCTCTTTCAAATTTCAGTTCGTACTGCCTGTCTCTAGTTCAGTCTCTCCTACTTCTTGTCCTTGTAAGTCCATAGGTTTCCCCTCTGTGGATAAGAAGGGAATTTGTTGGTTCGAGGAAGTGAGTAGTCCAGGAGTGGGGGGCATGAGCATCCTTATGCAGTGGACAAATGGGATCTAAGACCTATTTCTTTCCATCTCTCCATGCCACTGCCCCAGGATAAGCTTCATTTTTAACTCTCTATTTTGAAGCAATTTTAGACTTACTGAAGAGTTGTAAAAATAGTACAGTGAGTTCCCTAATGATGACATCTTATATAACATTGGTATGACTAGCCAAACTAAGAAAGTAACACTGGTACAACACCAAGCTGAATGCTAAACTGAATCTGATAACTAAATGGTAGACCTGATTCAGATTTTATCAGATTTTTCGGTAATGTTATTTATTTCCCAGATCTAATCCAGGATCCTACCCTGTATTTGTCCAGTTTTCTTAGTCTCTTCTAATCTGTCAACTTCCCCTGTGTTTCACTTTTGAACAGCTCTGTATTTTATAGAATATCTCTTAATTTGGGCTTGTCTGGCATTTTCTTATTATTTGATTGAGGTTTGGGATTTGGAGGAAGGACACCACAGAGGTGCTGCGCCCTCCCAGTGCCTCACATCAGGAGGTACCTGATGTCTATATGACCAGTGATGTTCGTTTGGTCACTTAATAATGTGGTGTCCACCATGTTTCCCCTGTAAAATTCCGGTGGAGGGCAAAGCTTTCTTCTTTTAATTAATATGTATTTGGGGGATACTTGGAAGCAATGCAAGTATCCTATTTCTCCTTGAACTTTTGCTGATTATTATTTTAAAAAATATTTATTTGACTGGGCCTGGTCTTAGTTGTGGCACTAAGGATGTTTGATCTTTGTTGCAGCATGCGGGATCTTTGATTGCAACATGCAAACTCTTAGTTGTGGCATGTGGGATCTAGTTCCTTGACCAGGGCTCGAACCCAGGCCCCCTGCACTGGGAGTTCGGAGTCATAGCCACTGGACCACCAGGGAAGTCCCTTTCCCATTATTTTTAGCAGTCATTGGCGAACATTGCCTGCATTGATGATTACTGTGGTTTCTAAGAGAGATTTTCTTTTTCTCTCATTCCTTCCACGCTTCTTTAAAAATCTTTTTTTTAAATTGCGGTATAGTTGATTTACAATGTTGTGTTAGTTTCAGGTGTACAGCAAAGTGAATCAGTTATACATGTACATATATCCACTCTTTTTAAGATTCTTTTCCCATTTAGATCATTTCAGAGTACTGAGCAGAGTTCCCTGTGCTATACAGTAGGTCCTTATTAGTTATCTATTTTATATATAGCAGTGTGTATGTGTCCATCCCAGTCTCCCGTTTATCCACCTCCTTTCCCTGGTAACCTTAAAAAACTTTGTTTCTTGTATCTTTAACGCTTATTTCTGTTTTGTAAATCAGTTCATTTGTATCTTTTTCTTTTTTTAAGATTCCACATATAAGCAATATTATGTGATTGCTTATATGTGAAATCTTAAAAAGATACAAATGAACTGTTTTTCCTGCTCTGTGTGACTTACTTCACCATGTATGATTGTATTTTAGGTTCAGCCACATTGCTGCAAATCACATTAGTTCATTCATTTTTTTATGACTGAGTAATATTCCATTGAAGATATGTACCGTATCTTCTTTCTCCATTCCTCTGCGTGTGGGCGTTTAGGTTGCTTCATGTCTTGGCTGTTACGAATAACGCTGCAAACTTCCACCCTTCTGAACTGGAATTCTTCTGTCAAGAAAACTTGTCCCTCCTCCTTCATTTTTTCGCTTATCTCAATGATTTATTTCTGTCAGTATGGACTTGATGAATATTTTATTCTGGGGCTGTATTTAAGGCTGTGTCTGTTTCTCTTTTTGCTCAGGTTGCTGTAGCATTGGTCAAAGCTACCTCATTCAGCTTGTCTTTTTTTCTTGTGTCCTTTCAATGCCCTCTTTTTCTTTTTTTAACATTTCCTTACTGACACCACAAGATGCTTCAAGCTCGTCTTTTATAGTCCATAGACTTAAAAATTTTTTTACTTCTGTTTTGATAAGGTTTCAGGAGGCAGAGACGAAGCATGTGTTCAACAAAATGTTTTCCTTAAATTTTTTGATTGTAAAGATTTTCTGTTTCTTATGATGTTATGGTTAATTAATTTATATTTACTATTGTCTAAATAAATAATCTCTGAGTAGCCATCTGTTCGAAGGAGTACATCCAGGGCCTATCTTTCCAAAATAATAACACGAATTTCCTCACTCATCCTTATCCTGGTGCACTTGAAACTAACCATACTTCTAACTCCAGCACAGAACCCTACTTGATTTAAGATATTTGGCACATTTCATCTTGGTCAGAAACGCCAAACCAAAAGAAAACCTTTTCTAGGGCTTCTTGGAAGAAGCTTTCTCTTTCTTCCGTAGAAGCAATGAGAAGAAATGTTTTCTCTTTCCTTGGATGTGATGTGTTCCCAGATCTGGAACTGCTGCAGCCATTTTGCCACCATGAGTTAAGAGCTGGGAGCTACTACAGGGAGCCATCTCCATGTAGAGCCTGAGGGTGAAGCCCACCTAGGAAGGAGAAAGAGACTGAAAGAACCAGCACATTAAAAATAAATTAATCTGTGTTATTTATAATAGTGAGAAATTAGAAATAATCAATCCCTCAATAAGGGCATGGCAGATATAACCAATGGTATGTAACCTAATTGAATAAGTGTAATGATTAAATATGCTAATGAAAATTACAATCAAATCAAATAACATAAAATTTGCACATGACATTATGAGAAGTGAAAAAATCTGGTTACAAAATTATATATATCATTTTTTAACCCTGCAAATAAAAAACACTGGTTCTAAACAATTGAATTATGATTTTTCTTCCTTTTTTTCTCTACCTTCCAAACATAATAACAAAATTCAAACATTAAAATATAAGGCCTAAAACTCAACAGAGTTGCCAAACTGCCCATTTTTCTTTATTTTGTCAAGTTATTTAACAATACAGAAAAGATTAGTGACTTCCCTGATGGTTCAGTGGTTAACAATCCGCCTGGCAATGCAGGAGACGTGGGTTCGATCCCTGGTCTGGGAACTAAGATCCCACATGCTGTGGAACAACTAAGCCCTTGGGCCACAAAGAGAGAACTCGTGTGCCACAGCAGAAGATACTGCATGCCAAAACAAGGACCCAAGGAGGGCAAATAAATAAAAAATATTTTTAAAAGCCTTAAAAAAATAAATTTGATAAGTTCATATTGAATTGCTGCTGTAGGAAGCTTCACCTGGACTCCGTTCCGTTTGGTCATCCAGCTCATGAACCAGAATACTCCCTTTATCATTGAAGCCAATTTGCTCCTTTTCCTGGCACCTTCATTCCTAGCTAGCATAATCTCATTCTCACAGAAATTGTGCTTCACTACCTTAAATGTGTGAGAAGGGCATGCTGTGGAGATAGGTGTAGTCTCCCCTGATCTGTGGGGAGCAGTCACGTCTTATTTTCCGTTTCCAGGTTGGCAAGTGGTTTCTGCTGCCTTGTAATGGCAGTGATCGCTTGGGAACTGCTGCTTTGACATCTGAAACGTTTGTGGCTATAAACTCACTGCCCTGGGCTTTCTTGTAGATAGGTAGCATTCAGTCCAATCTGTAAATAGGACTGCATGTTCGTGTTCACCCACGGAGCTGTTCTGTACCATGCTATTTAAGAAGTTTCTCCAAATACCTTGTTGCAGTGGGTGACGCAGGCGACCCTTTGACCAAGCAATTACATCTTAGGAAATTATCTCAAGGAAATAAGCAGACAAGTGTGTAGTACACAGGGAAAGAATGTGCCTGAAGGTTATTTCAGTGTTGTTACTACCCAAGAAAATCGAGTATGGCATAAACGACCAATAATGGGTAATTGGTTAAGTAAATTATGGCACATTCATGCAATGGCATGCTATGCCGACATTTAAGGACGATGCTGATGTAATTTTTTGACATGAAATGTTGTTGATGCATTGTTAGGTTAAAAAGTTACATACAGTAAGTATAGTAAATATAGTAAGTACATACAGTAAGTATACAAAGTGATTGCATTTTGTAAAAAATTATAGTAGACAAGAAGTAAGAGATTCTATTATAGGGTATTTTTGTCCTTTTGATTACTTGTTTATTTTTCTGAATCAAATAAGTATCTATTAGTAAAACTGGTATATTAATGAGTAATATATTAATTTCTATGTAGTAATATATGTGCACGCTCAGTCTCTAAGTTGTGTCTGACTCTCTGCGACCCCAAGGACTACAGCCCACCAGGTTCCTCTGTCCATGGGATTTTCCAGGCAAGAGTACTGGAGTGGCTTGCTCTTTCCTTCTCCAGGGGATCTTCCCAACCCAGGGATCAAACCCATGTCTCTTGTGTCTCCTGCTTTGGCAGGTGGATTCTTTACCACTGAGCCACCTGAGAAGCCGTGTGTGTGTGCGCGCGTGCATGCTCAGTTGTGTCCAACTCTTTGCAAGCTAGTAATATATTAATTTAAAAAAATGAGTTATATGACACAAGTGTCCTTCTTTGGGAACTTACATATTTGAGCAATGAGTTGAATATGTAAGAGGTGATTAATAAGTGATCATTTAATGAACTGTTGGGCTTCCCTTGTCGCTCAGACAGTAAAGAATCTGCCTGCAGTGCAGGAGACACGGGTTCAATCTCTGGGTTGGGGAGATCCCCTGAAAAAGGGAATTAGCTACCCACTCCAGTATTCTTGTCTGAAGAATTCTGTGAATAGAGGAGCCTGGTGGGCTGAAGTCCATGGGGGTCACAAAAAGTCAGAGAGGACTGAGTGACTGACACTTTTTAGTGAACTGTTAAAGTCTTAAGTGTCTGTACGTAGGATAATTTTCCCACCACTCACTTGCCCCCTGGGCAGTTGGCTTGAGCAGCTGGGGGTGGGGAGGCGAGACCTCCTTGGGGAGCAGCAGAGCAAAGGTGAGTATGAAAAGCAATGACCTGGATTCTCACTCGGGAACTTTCATTTCCTGTCTTTGTCATCTAGTCCCCGGTTACACTGGGGCAAGGAAATGGCTTCTTGGCTTCATAGCAGTGCAGTAACAAGAGAGGTAATTTACCTGAAAGAGGCTTATAAAATGTCATTGGAAAGCCTCTGTGCACCTTTCAGATGTTGTTTGGAAAAGAGCTGCGATGTCGGCCGTGTTCATTCGTTTCTTAGGTTGACTCTGTACCACCCCGTGCTGCCTTCTTAAGGAGTCCCCAGCCCTGGGGATCTGATGCCTGTTAATCTGAGGTGGAGCTGATGTGACGATAGTAGAACTCAAGTGCATGATAAATATAACGCTCTTGAGTCATCCTGAAACCACCCCCTTCCCCAGTCCATGGAGAAATTGCCTTCCACGAAACCAATCACCGGCCCCATAAAGGATGGGAGCCATTGTTCTGATGAATGATGACGCATCATTGGAATGGGAGGAGCTAGGGCATCATCATCATCTCTGTTCTTTGAGCCCCTCCCCAGATTCCATCTTTCAAGCATTGAGTAGGGAGAATCTGGAGGTTGAGTGGCAGGTTCCTAGGAGAGTTCAGGGGAGAACCCGGTTCTCTGGAGGTCAGTCTGTCTGCCTCCCTTGGGCATCCAGTCTGAATACCTGCCCCATCCCTCTCTACTGCTTTGCGTGGATGTACAGTTTGGATGCTTCAGGCTCTTTGTAAGCCGTGATTCTGTTCCTTTGGCAAGAGACCCCTGTTATCCTTCCTACCCTCTCTGCTTGATAGCTTCATGTCGTTTGCTCCCACCATTTGATGTGATTTGATGGTGTGCAGCATGAGCTTCCTCCAGTCATTCCTGCCTGTTAAGCAAGCATATATTTCTGGGATTGATGTTTTAAGTTAATGAAACACATTCTAATGAGGGTCAGCTGCAGCCATGAATTTTTAATGAATGATTTGCTGAAAAGCACTTCAAATGGTAACAGCCTGTGTTTGGCTGAATAAGTCCGAGATCCTAAATTCCAGCACATGGATTGAATGAAACCCAGGGCGAGATTCCACTGGCCTTGTCTCCTTAGGCTGTGTGCCACGGTCAGGCCCTTTGCATCCATGATGGTGGCTCTTGGATGCCTCTTTCCCAGGGCTCTCTTTCGTTGTAATAAGTAGAGAACGCTCAGGATCCTTCAGCCCAGAGAAGGAGGAAACAGTGGTCCCCAGAGGATCCCAGCTCGGTATTTGCTCCAGGGACCCACCTTCAGATCATCAGGAGGGCCTTGCTTGGTGTAAATGTGCGTGTGTGCATGTGTGTACACACACACGTGTGTGTTGCCGACTCAGGTTGGGGTCAGAGTTCAGCGTCTCAGCGAAGGAACCTGGGGCCGACACAGCTGGTATCCTGCTGAGAAGCCACTCTCCCTTGTATTAGTTTCCTGCAGCTGCTGTAACAAATAATCACACATTTGTGGCTTAGAACAACAGACGCTTGTTTGCTCATAGTTCTTGAGGCTGGTGTCCAAAGTCATTGGACTGAAATTAAGGTGTCAGCAGGGCGCTGATACCTCGAGATGCTCCAGGGGAGAATCTCTTGCTTCTTGCATTTTCTGTTGGCTGCCAGCATTCCTTGGCCTGGGTCCATCTCTATTCTTCAAGGTTAGCATCTTCACATCTCTCTCCGCTCTGTCTTCATCTTACCTTCTCACTTCCTGTGTGTGTCTGGTGAATTTCCCCCTGCCTTCTTCATGGAAGGACACTTGGGATTGACTTCAGGGTCCACCTGGATAATTCAGGAGAACCTCTCCATCTCAAGATTGTTAACTTGACCACATCGGCAGGGACCCCTTTTCCAAATAGATTGTTTTCAGAGGTTCCAGGGATTTGGACCTGCTGTCTGGGGGACATCCGTCAATGTGCAACAGTCCTTCTCTCTCCCTGGCAAGGTCCTGACTTGATCCTGCTTGGCCAGTTCCTCTTCCCAGGTGGCACTTGTGGTAAAGAACCCACCTGCCGATGCAGGAGACATAAGAGAGGTGGGTTTGATCCCTGGGTTGGGAAGATCCCCTGGGAGGAGGGCATGGCAACCCACTCCAGTGTTCTTGCCTGGAGAATCCCATGGACAGAGGAACTGGGTGGGCTGCAGTCCATGGGGTCGCAAAGAGTTGGACACGCACACACGGCCAGTTCCTCTACTGAGGTCTATTCCCCTGCATCTTGCTGGTCTGGGAGGTGAGGGGCACATTGACCTTAGGCGTCCAAGATTTGTTTTTGTCTTTGACAAAGACAGCAGCACAAGGAAGGTATCCTTTGCTCTTTCTTTTCTGCTTTTCTTTTTTCTGGGTGCTCTGAGGACCTGACTCTTAGAGGTGATGTAGCCTTTTTACAGTCCTGGTAGGATGTCTGAGAGAATTGCCGAGCTCAGGCAAGACTGCCCATCTCCACATCTCTCTGGCTTAAGCCGCTGCTTGTTGAGAGATGCAGCCAGAATGCTGTTCACTGACCTGGAATCCACTAGGGAGGTTCCTTCTGCCCTCGCTGACAGGCCAACCTGACCTCAGTGGCCTTGGGGCGGGATCAGGTTACCATGGACTCAGTCTGGATCCCAGAGTCATCTCTTGGAGTATTTTTAGGCTCTTTCAGTGGCCAGAGCACATTTGAGCAGCAGCTGTTGGCCACACGGTTCGGCCACAGGCTGTGCTGTTCTTGAGCTTTGCTGTCTGGTAGCCAGTGGGTCTGAATGATAAGGTCAAGTCAGGGAAATCCACGTGTGGAAGACAAATTTTGGGATTCTTATGAGTCATTTCTCTTCTTAATGTGGAAGGAAGTCCCCGGCTATCCCCAGCAGCCCCTGATGTCCAGGCAAACAGAAGAACAGGATACCCTGACTCTTCAAAGGTTTCTGTATCAATTCAGTGGATATCAAGTGTGTGCTGGTAGCTGGGCCCTGGTCATAGGTACAGGCTGTGAGAAGAAGTGGGAATCCACCCACATTGTTCATAAAGTTTGGTGTCTGTGACAAGCTGTGCCCAGGGTGGGTCCGGTTCCTTTTTAAGTCACCCCACAATCAGAAAGAAAATAATGGGATGGAGCCAAGAGCAGCATCCTGCATCTCTGATGGGCTCAGACTGACTGAGCCAAATGCCAGCTCACCCTGACTCCCTAACTTTAACCCTTTACAGGTCAGATTTTAGGCATTACCCAGTCCAGACCAAAAACTGTGTTGAGCCAGTGGCTGAGGCTTATGGAAGAACGGACAAGAGACAAGAGAATGGAGTGGGTTTGAACTGGAGAAGAGAAAGCCAAGGCTGTATCTTGTATTATTATTACTGTTTCTGCTCTGTGCATCTCCCCACCCCCACTAATCTGTCAGCATTGGACAGATGCTGAGTGTCCAAATATAAGATAATTGGTTAAAATTAAAATAGGGTCATATCAGTTAAGAAAACACTCAGCCTCAAGAAACAGAAAACCAACTAACATCAACTTAAATAGGGAGTTTGTTTTACCCAAGATCGAGAATTTGGAAATGGGCTGCTACTGCATAGAGTCAGAAGTTGAATAGCAGAGATTCCCTCATGGCCACAAAGAGGCTGCCACAGCTCCAGACATACCACCTATGTTCAAGAAAGAGGATTGGAAGTTAGCACCAGTATCAGGGTCACAACAGCTTTCTCAGGCTTCCCTCCCCATTTCCCACATTAGATTTTTTTTCCCTTTATCTCTTTGGTCAGAACTTTGTCACCTGGCTAGTCACAGCTTCAGAGGAGTTTGGGATGGTGAGTATTTGGGGGCTGGTACAACACTGCTCGTGGAGCTTTAGTATCTGGGCACCTGCAGAAAGAGAGGACTGGGAGCAGTAAACCCTGCCAAGGAGGCAGGGATGGAATCCAGGCTCATCGCTGGGTGTAGTTGAGGTGCCATAATCTGGTTCTGCAGATCCCCACCCCCGATGGGTCCAGAGACAGGCCACGTAGGACAGTGGTTCTCAAAGTGTCCCTAGAAGAGCATGATCAGTATCACCTGGAAACTCATTAGACATGTAAATTCTCGGGCCCCTCCTGGACCTCTTAGATCAGAAATTCTAGGGTGAGGACCAGTGCTCTGTATGTTAAGAAGCCCTCTGGGTGATCCTGGTCCACGTTTGGATTTGAGAACCGCAGATTTAGGGGTGGGAAAGTCTGAGATCAGGATACCAGCAAGGGCAGGTTCTGGTGAGAGCCTTCTTTCTGGCTTGTGGTCACCAAGCCAGAAAGGTCAAGAGGTCACCTTCTTGCTGTGTCCTCACGTGGTGGAAAGGAAGAGATGGAGGGAAACCCTACTTCCAGCCTCATCTCCATCCTGCCATCATCTCTTTAGGGGTAGGGATTCAACATGAGAATTTTCAGGGCACACAAACATTTGCTCCAAAACAATGGGATGGTAGGGTCTGGGTGGCTGTTCTCCCTTGGGACATAGGAGAGTCTTTAGCATCTCCAGCTCTAAGTCAGCATCCACTTTGGAGAATTCTCAGATTGCCATGGTGACCAGTAAGCACTGGGAAGCTTAGTGGGAGGGTCGTCAAGTAAACCTCCAAGGCAAGCCCTCTGTTGCCTTCTCCCCTTGGACTTGACTTCTTGTCCCCCTTTCTATAATCACCCCCCATCTCACTGGGGCAAGGGTGACAGCTCCTCGTGGGGCCTTGGTGGTCACTGTCAATGGAGGGCACAGCCTTTCAGAGCATGCTGTACCTCCACTGACCGCCCCAGGGTCCCTTGTATTTTAGCAGAGGTGCGGAGGGGACATCAGAAGGAGTGGGAGGCTAGGGGTGGAATTTCATAGGTGATTTCACATGGTGATGTATGTGTCCATGTGTGTGCGCTAAATAGCTAGGCCACCTGGCAATTCCCCCCATCCCTTCCTTTTTGAATGTGGAGTCTGAGTTATTGAGCTCTGGGCTTCATGGACTGCAGTGCCAGATTGAGGACCACTCCCAACTTTGTAGTCTTGCATCCTGTTTTCACAGAACTGGGATGAGATAGAGGAAGGAGAGGACAGAGCTGGAGCTGGGGAATACCTTTCCTAGATGGCCCATCCTGGACCGCCATCTTGTCCTCTGTCCTGAAGGCTCTGGTGGCGTCTGGGTGAAGGACTCATTAACTGGAAATCACATTCAATAGAAGTAGACCCTAGGATTCCAGTGGGTTAAACTGCGAAGAGAGCTACAACTCTAGGGGTTTATGTTGGCATGACCAGCACAAGGGCTTCCCAGGTGGTGCTAGTGGTAAAGAACCTGCCTGCCAGTGCAGGAGACTTAAGAGACATGGGTTTGATCCCTGGGTCAGGAAGATCGCCTGGAGGAGGACATAGCAACCCACTCTGGAGAATTCCACAGACAGAGGAGCCTGGCTATGGGTTATTGTTCATAGGATCACGAAGTCAGACACGACTGGAGTGACTTAGCATGCACGACCAGCAAAACAGCTCTCTGTCGACCATATGGAAAGCCAAAGAATAGTAGAAGGTTACTTTGTGAGTCTGGAATCCAGACAAGGGAGCCAGATGAATCAGGGTGTGACGCCCCCAGTCTAGGACAGCCGTTGTATCCATGTTGCCTCCTGGAGGGTGATCTTGTCTTTGGGGCTCTCATTCTGGGATTCCAGGCTAAGCTTGGTTCTTTGGCGTACACACTATGGCTTTAGCTGTTTAATACAGTGGACCAGCCTACCGTGTGGGAGCCATCCTGTCTCATTTGGGTGACTTTGCACATTCAGTTTCTGAGTTAGCATGTTCTGACATTACACTTGATCTCGGAGGACGAACAGGATGTGAAGGGCGGGGTAGGGTGAAGGGAGGGAAACGAAGCTCTAACTACCCTGCGCTGGTCAGATGTTATGGAATGGATCTTCATCTATGGGCGTAGGTAACCGTTGCTTACGGAGCTTTCTGCAGTAATAAACCACGGAATTGGACCATATGACTCTGTTCCCACTGTTGAAGCAAGCTGCAGTATAGGATGCTGCTTCCTGAGTTTGGGGACAAGTTTGGGGACATTAAATGGCTTTTTGTACCTTGACTTCCCCTGCCTAGGGACCGTTGGGTCTCCTGCCTGTTAGCAGACACTGGAGGCTTAACTTTGCCCTTAACGACAAAAACTCAGTCTTCTCATCTTGGTTCGGTGCTGGGTTGGGAAAGAGACCCTTGGTCCAGGCTTTGAGACTTTGCTACACAGCAGCCTCCCTCACTCTGTATCTCTAGTCTTCATACTGCAACAATATTTCATTTTGCTGTTTCTGTTTGCTAAGGACCTGAAGTGACTTGGATGGAATTAACGCTGGAATAAATGATGTATGAAATGAGAAATCTTTGTCCGGTTCCACGCGGGGAAGGGAGAGGGGGAAAGAGGGCCATTGACAGAAGTACCGCTGTACAGAATTAGTGCCGATGAGATGGAAAACGCAGAAAAACGAGACAAAGGATCGTCAGATGGTTTCCTTCTTTTTTATTGAAAAGTCAGGCTTTTATCAGTCTCCCATCTTGCCTGCCTTTCAGGCTCTCAGAGGTGGAAAGTGGATCTTAACACTAAATGATATCCACTTAGTCCAGCCTCTGGCCTATGTTTTGTGGGGGCCTAGCACAGGGAAGGATTTTGAAGGTGTATTTTTCTCCTTTCAGCTCTTCCTTCCTCTCGGGTGACCCACCCCCGCCCCTTCCCCTGAGTTATCAGTAACCCTCATCCTTTCATCTCTTTTGCTTTGAAAAATCTGCTCTCTAAAAAAAGGAGCTTACAGGCTCATCTGCACTGAGGTTTACATTGTGGACAGGGCTTCATTGCTTACTTCTCTTGGGGTATTTTGATTTCGAATGGTGTGAAATCAAAATCCAAGAGCTGAACTTGGGAAACTGGAACATTTTACACCAGAAAGCAGGCTGTATCTTCTCGAGGTGCACATTCTTGGGGTTCAGCCACATGATCTCACTTCTCATAGCCCCTTGGCTGGATGAGCCCCGTCGTGTTTTGGGGGTGCTTTCCGCATGCTCTGCAAACCACGCATTCTGGGTGGCCACACCCTCTGTTGGTTGTAAGACTGCCTGCGTGAGTCTTTATCCAAGGAGGAGACAGTTGCTTTGTTTTGCCCCAGAGCGCCCACCTGTCCCACCTGGAGGGCTGGCTGAGCTGGTGTCCCCTCTGTCACCAGGTACTTCTGAATCTCCAGATGAAATATCCAGGCTGTGCCATTGATCTGAACCAGAGCGACACTAACAAGAAGCACGGAATCTGGGGCCAGCCCTTGGTGGCGGGGGCGGGGGGCACCTGCCCTTGATTTCACTCACAGCAGTTCTGTGGGGTGTTTACAAAAACCGCACCTGCTGCTTGGTCATGCTGGGGGAAAAAAAATCACCATCTAAACAGTTGGAAGGAGAGAAGAAAAGAAAGCTAGTCCTAGGAAGGCAATGAGCCATCCTCCACTCTATTTTTGTCTCTGCTCCATGCTCGCTGAGTGTCCTTGAGGGACTTGCCTCCCTTCTTTGTCTTGGTTTGTTCCTGCCCTGGCAAAACTTCATGCATTGCTCGCCAGAACTCCCAGGAAATCTTATGCATTCTTGACAGTGCTCAAGCACATGCTTCATGGGGGGCCAGAGAATGGGAGGTGGGGCCGTTGGTCATGAGAGGGGAGCAGCAGTCATCAGATTGTAAGCAAATTGAATCCTTCTTTGTTCTGCCCTGAAAGAGGGTCTCATTGTCCCCATCTGTGACCTAGAGAGGCTTCCCCTTCATGAACCGCGTGGTGGGCAGAGTAGCTGACACCTGCCAACTGTTTACTGTATACTCTACACCCGCTTTGTGTGCATGGTTTTACTTGCTTCCTGTTTTTAAGATGAGAGAATTGGCACTCAGCGGGATCCAGTCGTTTTCCTGGAGCAGGATGGGATGGTCTCTCATTTTCAGGCCCCAGCCCACAGCCTAGCACATACTAGGTGCTCTATAGAAAGTGAAAGTGTTAATTGCTCAGTCTTGCCTGACTCTTTGTGACCTCATGGACTGTAGCCCACCAGGCGCCTCTGTCCATGAGATTCTCCAGGCAAGATTACTGGAGTGGGTTGCCATTGCTTTCTCCAGGGGATCTTCTCAACCCAGGGATCGAACCGGGTCTCCTGCATTGCAGGCAGATTCTTTTATCATCTGAGCCACCAGGGAAGCCCATATACATACACAGTGGATGGCTAAATCAGAGTTGGGGACCCTGGGGTGTTATCTATCCATGCTCTGCCCCTGCCTTTTGTTGTCTTGATTTATTAATATTTGCCTGTAAAATAGGTGTGTGGACCAGATGCCTGGATCCCAGGATGTGAGGGGTGATGGTTTAAGGAAGGTGGTTGTCAGCACCCTTGTCTACCCCTCCTGAGTTTGAAATCACTTGAGAGAAAAGCATAGAAATCAGGACAGTGGAGTTTAAAATATATATATATATATATACTTTATTAGTGACAGAATTTGGCTGGAAGGGTGTTACTTAAATCTGTGGCCAGAGTGGGTTTTCTGCTATTTCATCCCAGAATGAAACCTACCTGCAGAACACAGCCAGAGCTGGTCAGTTCCCCTGTGGGACAGAGCTAGTTCCATTGGTAGAGCACAGACCATACCCTGTCTGTGGCAGGCAGAGGAGAGAGAGAGAGAGAGAGAGAGAGAGAATGAGGGCTCCCAGGTAGGCTGAGCCACGTGCAGTGATTTTCTTCCCTCCTCTTTCCGTCGGGTGGGTCATTTTGGTTCTGGGGTAGGGGCAGGGAATGTGAAGTGTGGGAGAGAGGTGACTTCTGAAGCCTTTCGCCTTTGCATCTGGCTACATTCAGTATTTGTTAAACTGATGGGTTAATTACAAGAGGCTGAGGGACTGCAGGTTCCCGAGCCATAGGCATCTGTCAGATTCTGTCTTTGCTCTTGACCCCAGTAAAATGATGAAATGACACCTCACTTTATATGCAGGTAAAACTCTGCCATTATCCTCATAAGGAGGTCATGATAAGCAGCCTTTGAGGTGGCCCCCGGGATCCCAGCCTTCCGTATGTACACACTTGTGGAGGAGGGCATGGCAACCCACTCCAGTATTCCTGCCTGGAGAATCCATGGACAGAGGAGCCTGGTGGGCAATAGTCCATAGGTCAACAAAGAGTCCAACATGATTGAGGTGACTCAGCATCCATGCATGATCCTCTCTCCCGAGGGTGGTAGAACTGTTGATTTCTTCTAATGAATACTGTATAGCAAGGGAGCCATATGACCCTTGTGAAATTAGATTATAAAGCAACTGTGGCTTCCATCTGGGGGCTACCCTCAGATCACTCACCTGGGAGAGCCAGCTGCCACGTCAAGATGCAGCCCCGTAGAGAGGCCCATGTGGCCAAGGATGGAAGTCTGTCAGACACGCATGTGAGCCTGGAAGAGCCTTCATCCCACTCATCCCCACGCCGAGCTTTCAGATGAAACAGCGGCCCTGGCTGTCTCAATTGCATCCCAGTGAGAAACCTTGAGCTGGAGACACCAAGCTAAGCTGTGCCCAGATCTCCGACCCTTAGAAACTGTGAGGTGATAAATACTATTTAATTCAGAAAAATATTTTATTTATTTATTTGGCTGCATCAGCTCTTAGTTGTGGGATGTAGGATCTCTGTTGTATCATATGGATCTTTCATTGCGGTGCACAGGCCCTCCAGTTGTGGCGTGTGGGCTCTGGAGCTTGTGGGCTCAGTAGGTGCGGTACACAGGCTCAGTTGCTCCAAGATCCCCAAGGCATGTGGGATCTTTATTCCCTGATCAGGAATAACACCCACATCCCCTGCATTTCAAGGTGGTTTCTTAACCTCTGGACCACCAGTGAAGTCCCGACAAATACTATTTTAAGCCACTATATTTTGGAGTAATTTTTTAGGTGATGATAGATAACTAATACAGAAGTCCCGATAAAGACTATTTTTAAGGCACTACGTTTTGGAATAATTTTTTATGCGATGATGGATAACTAGTACAGATGTCCCAATAAATACTGTTTTAAGCCACTACATTTTGGAGTAATCTTTTGTGCGATGATAGATAACTAAGACAGAAGTTCCCTCTCCCTGCACACAGGGTCCTATAAAGTATTAATAGCATGGCCAGGAAGGCTCAGTGAAGTTTTAACCACACTTTCTTTTATTCAAAAAGAACCAAGCTGCTGAATCAGCTCAGCCAAACCACACCCAGGATTTTGTTTTGTTTTCACCCCAAGCCCCAGACAGGGGATACACAGGAACTGGAGCATGTGATGAGGTTCTGCAAACAGGTTTAAAAATTACATTCCTAGCTCACATGATGAAATTTAAGCCATCCATTTAGGAAACACTGAGCATAGCTGGGAAAATGATTTTTATGTTATTACTCTTCAAGAACAAAGTGATAAGTGACTTTGGAGTTGGAGGAGGTGGTGGTTTGCAGAGTTTATGAAAAATAAGCTGTCATCTTTGCCCTAAATTACATCAGAGTTGCTGGGAGTTAGAACTCAGTTTTCCTAAATTTGGGTGTTTTAAGGGACCTTGGACATATTGAAATAAAAGGATGCCTCACAGTTATGCAGAAATGACTTTTCGCACCTCCTTCCTTAGAGGATGGGGCATTAAAAGCATGCTCGCTCACTCTCTTAAATTCTTACCAGGTAGCTACTGTGTGGTGCCTGGGGAAGAGCTGGAAATAGACAGAGATACATGTGCGTTGCCCCAGTCTCCTGAGCCCAGACTGGAGGAATTGTCAATTATATTTAGATAAGACATAGCTCAGATATCAGGTATACTTCTAGTGGCTTTTGGGATATCTGGTTGTTCTGTTTCCCGGTCTCTGAGCTTGCCCATAAGATCTTGGAAAGTGTCTTGTTTTACCTATATATGTAGCAAAGCTATTCCCAAAGGCAAACATTCCCAAGGAGACTAATGCCCTTGGGTGACCCTCTGCCTTCTCGTTTCCTCTTTCCTCCCCGGTTTGGCTGATCTGGGAAGGGCTGTGATGGGAGAGTTGTTTGGGTAAGTGAACTCTTTGGGGACAGACATCATGCTTCCTTTGTGTCCTTCACTTTTTGTGATGAGGATTGTTTGTGGTTCCCCAACCTGGCTTCTGAGTGCCTCATCTTCCCTAGACATAGATGCTTTATGGCTGGATACACGGCTACCTGGAAGATCACTACATTTCCCCGCACTGTGGCTCCAGAGATGGGAGCTGATGAGATTTGCCTGTGCTGTTTCCACACTTGCCCTCAATGGAGGGAGAATGCATTCCTCTTCCCCCTCCCTGCTGAATGCACGTGTAGTTTTGAGCCACCCTGGACTACAAGGAAGAGGGTGACAAGCTAGGTGTGGTGCAGAAGAGCAAAACAAGGTTGCTACCTGCCTTGCTTCCACCCCCGCCAGCGTCATTTCTGGTCTCCATCACACACAGTAGTTAGCATCCTGACTCGTACCCCTTTATCTCTCCTGGGATGCCTGGAGAAGGTACTCAGGATTTGCTGAATTATGGGGTTGGACACAAGTCGCCACCCTGGGTAAAGACAACCTCTGCAGATAACCTCTGCCTTCCTTCTTCAGTCGGTCGCCTCCAGCCACTTAGATCATTAGAGTAGGAAAGAATCTTCTAGGTCATCTCTCTAGTCCCCTCTTCACTAGCATCAATTTCTGCACATTTTTCTTGGCCAGTCTAGCTCCCAGCTTGATGATGCTTAACATTACAGGGCAGTCTTAGGGGTTTTTTGGTTTGTTTTGGCTGAACCTCGCAGGTAGTGGGATCTTAGTTCCCTGACCAGGGATTGAATGCATATCCCCTGCAGTGGAAGCTTGGAGTCTTAACCCCTGGACTGCCAGGGAAGTCCCTGTGGGGCAGTTTTTAAAAAATGATTTTATGTACGGCTGCCCTGGATCTTCCTTGCTGCGCTGGGGCCTTCCCCAGTTGCGTGAGCAGGGCTGCTCTCTAGTTGTGTGTGAGGGCTGCTCATTGCAGGGGCTTCTCTTGTTGCACAGCACGGGCTCTAGACCCACAGGCTTCAGTAGTTGTGGCACATAGGCTTAGTTGTCCCTCGACACGTGGGATCTTCCTACAGCAGGGATTGAACCCGTGTCCCCTGCATTGGCAAGCGGATTCTTCCCCACTGAGCCACCAGGGAAGCGCTATGGGGCAGTCTTAATTGTACCAACCTCCACCTTTGATCTTATCCATGTTTTCCCTTTCGAGCCCTCTCCAAACAATACACCGGGGGCAGATTTTTCAGGGAGGCAGTGACAAACAGGGTACAAGCTCATGTAAAAATGAAAAATGTCCATTACTGTCAGGACCGAAGCACCTCTATTGGACTTCACAGTTCAGAGGTCGTGGGTATCCTTGGCCTCTGAAAAAAGGGGTGGCAGCCAGATGGAGGTGGGCTGAGATGTGAGGCGGGAAAATGAGAAAAGGGAGCTGATGGATTGAGATCTGATCGGAAGAAGAGTTGGAGGCGCCGGGTTACATTTAGTGTTTGCTGTGTCTTTCATTAGGACTCTAGGGAATGGAACAGATTCGGCAGCTACGAGAGTTCAGACTGAGGGGAGAGGGAAAGAGGCAGGGCAGAGAAGGTGTGGCTGCTGGATCGTTGTCCCTGGAGAGGGGGGAGGGCAGTGGGAATGAAATCGGGCTGCTCGACTGTGAGCAGATGGAGAGACATTTCATCCTTTGTGGCCAGAAGGACGGAGGAGAGATGTGCCAAAAGGGATTTGCTGTGAAGCCCTAGCAAATCTTTTCTGTCCAGAAGCCCAGGGAGATAGGTTTGGTGGAATTAATGAGGTAGGAGGCAAGGTTGTGTGCCGAGTACAGGGGTGAACTTGCAACAAGAAGCTGGAGTAATGTGGTAACGATTGGCAACAGTTGTGATGGGCGAGGGAGGGGAAGCCTTAAAGATCTGTATGAGGGCTGACCACGGTGCCCAGCTGATGTTCTAGAGCTTCCAAAACTCACTTGTAGAGACATTTCACATGACTTGTGTGTGTCCATGGTGATACAGGCCCAGAGGTTGTGGATTTTAGTTTTCATCCAGGGGTCGGGATGGGTGATACTCTGAAAGGCCAGGGTTGCTTGGGAGTGGAAATGAGAGTTAAAGAACAGTGCACGGGACTTCCCTGGTGGTCCAGTGGTTAAGACTTCGCCTTCCAATGCAGGAGGTGCAAAACTGATCACTGCTCAGTTCAGTTCAGTTCAGTTCAGTCGCTAAGTCGTGTCCAACTCTTTGCGACCCCATGAATCGCAGCACGCCAGGCCTCCCTGTCCATCACCAACTCCTGGAGTTCACTCAGACTCACGTCCATCAAGTCCGTGATGCCATCCAGCCATCTCTTCCTCGGTCGTCCCCTTCTCCTCCTGCCCCCAATCCCTCCCAGCATCAGAGTCCTTTCCAATGAGTCAACTCTCCGCATGAGGTGGCCAAAGTACTGGAGCTTCAGCTTTAGCATCATTCCTTCCAAAGAAATCCCAGGGTTGATCTCCTTCAGAATGGACTGGTCGGATCTCCTTGCAGTCCAAGGGACTCTCAAGAGTCTTCTCCAACACCACAGTTCAAAAGCATCAATTCTTCGGCACTCAGCCTTCTTCACAGTCCAACTCTCACATCCATACATGACCACAGGAAAAACCATAGCCTTGACTAGACGGACCTTAGTCGGCAAAGTAATGTCTCTGCTTTTGAATATACTATCTAGGTTGGTCATAACTTTTCTTCCAAGGAGTAAGTGTCTTTTAATTTCATGGCTGCAGTCACCATCTGCAGTGATTTTGGAGCCCCAAAAAATAAAGTCTGACACTGTTTCTACTGTTTCCCCATTTTTTCCCATGAAGTGATGGGACCAGATGCCATGATCTTCGTTTTCTGAATGTTGAGCTTTAAGCCAACTTTTTCGCTCTCCTCTTTCACTTTCATCAAGAGGCTTTTTAGCTCTTCTTCACTTTCTGCCATCAGGGTGGTGTCATCTGCATATCTGAGGTTATTGATATTTCTCCCAGCAGTCTTGATTCCAGCTTGTGTTTCTTCCAGTCCAGCGTTTCTCATGATGTACTCTGCATATAAGTTATAAGCAGGGTGACAATATACAGCCTTGATGTACTCCTTTTCCTATTTGGAACCAGTCTGCTGTTCCATGTCCAGTTCTAACTGTTGCTTCCTGACCTGCATACAGGTTTCTCAAGAGGCAGGTTAGGTGGTCTGGTATTCCCATCTTTTTCAGAATTTTCCACAGTTTATTGTGATCCACACAGTCAAAGGCTTTGGCAATAAAGCAGTCAATAAAGCAGAAGTAGATGTTTTTCTGGAACTCTCTTGCTTTTTCCATGATCCAGCCGATGTTGGCAATTTGATCTCTGGTTCTTCTGCCTTTTCTAAAACCAGCTTGAACATCAGGAAGTTCACGGTTCACGTATTGCTGAAGCCTGGCTTGGAGAATTTTGAGCATTACTTTACTAGTATGTGAGATGAGTGCAATTGTGCGGTAGTTTGAGCATTCTTTGGCATTGCCTTTCTTTGAGATTGGAATGAAAACTGACATTTTCCAGTCCTGTTGAGTTTTCCAAATTTGCCTGCATGTTGAGTGCAGCACTTTCACAGCATCATCTTTCAGGATTTGAAATAGCTCTACTGGAATTCCATCACCACCACTAGCTTTGTTCATAGTGATGCTTTCTAAGGCCCACTTGACTTCACATTCCAAGATGACTGGCTCTAGATTAGTGATCACATCATCATGATTTTCTGGGTCGTGAAGATCTTTTTTGTACAGTTCTTCTGTGTATTCTTGCCACCTCTTCTTAATATCTTCTGCTTCTGTTAGGTCCCTACCATTTCTGTCCTTTATTGAGCCCATCTTTGCATGAAATGTTCCCTTGGTATCTCTAATTTTGTTGAAGAGATCTCTAGTCTTTCCCATTCTGTTGTTTTCCTCTATTTCTTTGCACTGATCACTGAAGAAGGCTTTCTTATCTCTTCTTGCTATTCTTTGGAACTCTGCATTCAGATGCTTATGTCTTTTCTTTTCTCCTTTGCTTTTCGCCTCTCTTCTTTTCACAGCTATTTGTAAGGCCTCCCCAGACAGCCATTTTGCATTTCTTTTCCATGGGGATGGTCTTGATCCCTGTCTCCTGTACAATGTCACAAACCTCATTCCATAGTTCATCAGGCACTCTATCTATCAGATCTAGGCCCTTAAATCTATTTCTCACTTCCACTGTATAATCATAAGGGATTTGATTTAGGTCATACCTGAATGGTCTAGCGGTTTTCCCTACTTTCTTCAATTTAAGTCTGAATTTGGCAATAAGGAGTTCATGATCTGAGCCACAGTCAGCTCCTGGTCTTGTTTTTGCTCACTGTATAGAGCTTCTCCATCTTTGGCTGCAAAGAATATAATCAGTCTGGTTTCGGTGCTGACCGTCTGGTGATGTCCATGTGTAGAGTCTTCTCTTGTGTTGTTGGAAGAGGGTGTTTGCTATGACCAGTGCATTTTCTTGGCAAAACTCGATTAGTCTTTGCCCTGCTTCATTCCGCATTCCAAGGCCAAATTTGCCTGTTACTCCAGGTGTTTCTTGACTTCCTACTTTTGCATTCCAGTCCCCTATAATGAAAAGGACATCTTTTTGGGGTGTTAGTTCTAAAAGGTCTTGTAGGTCTTCATAAAACTGTTCAACTTCAGTTTCTTCAGCATTACTGGTTGGGGCATAGACTTGGATAACTGTGATATTGAATGGTTTGCCTTGGAGATGAACAGAGATCATTCTGTCGTTTTTGAGATTGCATCCAAGTACTGCATTTCAGACTGTTTTGTTGACCACGATGGCTACTCCATTTCTTCTGAGGGATTCCTGTCCGCAGTAGTAGATATAATGGTCATCTGAGTTAAATTCACCCATTCCAGTCCATTTTAGTTCGCTGATTCCTAGAATGTCGACGTTCACCCTTGCCATCTCTTGTTTGACCACTTCCAATTTGCTTTGATTCATGGACCTGACATTCCAGGTTCCTATGCAATATTGCTCTTTACAGCATCGGATCTTGCTTCTATCACCAGTCACATGCACAACTGGGTATTGTTTTTGCATTGGCTCCATCCCTTCATTCTTTCTGGAGTTATTTCTCCACTGATCTCCAGTAGCATATTGGGCACCTAATGACCTGGGGAGTTCCTCTTTTGGTATCCTATCATTTTGCCTTTTCATACTGTTCATGGGGTTCTCAAGGCAAGAATACTGAAGCGGCTTCCCATTCCCTTCTCCAGTGGACCACATCTGACAGGATCAGTGCTCAGGGAGCTAAAATTCCACATGCCTTGTGGCCGGAAAACCAAAACATGAAACAGAAGCAATATCGTAACGGATTCAATAAAGACTTGAAAAATGGTCCACACTAGACTTCCCAGGTGGCGCTAATGGTGAACAACCTGCCTGCCAATGCAGGACACGAAAGTGACACAAGTTCGATCCCTGGGTTGGGAAGATCCCGTGGAGTAGGAAATGGAAACCCGCTCCAATATTCTTGCCTGGAAAATTCCGAGGACAGGGAGCCTGGTGGGCTCCATCCATGGGGTCACAAAGAGTTGGATATGACTAAGTGACTAAGCACACATGCATCAAAAAAAGAAATTAAAAAAGAAAAAAGAACATTGCAGGGGCTGACCTTGGGCTCTAGGCCGGTAGAGAAAGGGCACTGCAGGAGACGCTGCCTTGTAGGGCAGTTTCCCCCGAGGGCAGGGATGCACGTGGGGAGGTGGAAGACTCTGCCCAGTGTAAAATTGGACCCGGGGGGCCATGATGGGCCGCCCGTTCTCTCCCCCGCCAAAGGGGGAAGTCCCTAATGGAAGGAGCCTCCCAGATCCCCCGGGACCAGTGACAGCACACTTCGCCAGCTAAAGCCACCCCATCCCAGCCACGCAAAAGGACCTATCAGCCCACGACGCCTTGGCCTGGCGACCTATCCGAACCTCTGTCCTGACTATCCCTCGAAACAAACTTATATAAGCCGCTTCTAACACAGTCCGGGCGCGGACTTCCTTGACCTGCCTCGTTTGGGTCCAGGAACCCCGCCCGGTAGCACTTCGCCATTAAAAAGCTTGTTAGACGGTTTTTTTTTTGGTGTCCTGGTCGTCTTTTTACCTAACACCCCGGTTTCTTCCAAATGTGGACAGGGAACATGTCCTTCTGGCCCCAGAAGATGCTGTCTTTATCTCATTAGGACAGGCCTGTGTGTTTTCCTGCCCGGCCACCTTTGGTCTTCAGTCTAGTCTCTTCCTTGAATTTCCTGACCTCCCGGTGCCCCCACCCCTGCCCTAGGGTCCAGCCGCCACCCCTCCATGCCCATCCCTGTTCAGTACAGATTTCTCCTGGCTGTGCAGGCATTGTCTGGACTGTGCTAGATCAGTTCTTCTCGGCTGTCTCACCGTGGGTCTGCTGTCCTCATGGAGAAAGTTCGCCATTGTCATTCTGGCTTTGACTGAGCACCCAGACCCTGTCAACTCTTCCCAGCCCTCAGAGATCTGAGACCATCGCATCCCATTCTGGGACTTGCTCATTCTTTTAGGAGAGAGTGGCAGCTTGGAGGGCAGGAGCTGAGGTTTGAAGTCATATAGACACAAATTTGACCTTCACTCTGGTGGGCTACAGTCCGTAGGGTCACAAAGAGTCAGACACGACTGAAGCGATTGAACACGCATGCACACATTATTAGCTGTGTTGAGCTGAGCACATCATTCAGCCTCTTTCTTCTCATCTGTAAAACGGTGATAGTAGAAATTCCAACTTCTTAGGCTTGGGGTGACAAATAAAAGGGTTTCCACGAAAGCTTTGTGCGAATGAAGCTCTCAGAATGAACACAGCCTGTGGGATGCCTAACATTGCCAAAACTTGGATTAGAAATCAACCAAAGAAACCACCCATCTGTTGGGAAGGACTGCCCCATGAAGAAATGGGTATTTCTAAGGAAAAGCAATTTGTCCCTGTCCCATAGCCCCACCCTAGACACTCCCGAATTCCCCAGGTGTTTGTGCTGTTTATGGAGTCATAGACAACAAGCCATTCAGTAATTACTTTCCAGTCTTGGGCATCCAGTCACCCTCATCTTCTCCCCACCGGCTGTGTGGAACCTTTCTCACAGCCCACAAATCGTGTGATTGCGATCTGTGGTTTGTTCTAACTGAATGCACTCTGGATAGTAATCGAGAGGATTCTGTGGCAGCCCTGGTAAGAGTATGTGCTGAAAAGATGGGCTCTTTTCAAAACCAACTTGATGTGGGGACCGCTGGGCCATTTTTTCCTTACCCAAGATGTAAAGGAGGGCAAGGGTCTGAGGTTGTCCACTTTAATGAAGACCCTGCAAGCAAATCCGTGGGCTGCTGGGAAAGGAAGAGGCAGGCAGAATATACAGCCCCAGGCTGAGAACCGTTGGAGAAACACTGTTTGGCTGGGAAGTGGTGGGGGCCCTGAAGGCTTGTGTTACTCCTGAGTTTCTATGAACGGTTCTTTGGATACTGGGGACTGGACCAGTTGGGTGTTTCGGTTTTTTGGCTCTCTGATGGGCAAAGGCTAGAGATAATTAAATGAAAGCCTGTGTGTAAATCGGTATTTCAGATTAGCTTTCTGGAAATGAAAAAAATTGAGGAAAAATAAAGGGCAGAAAACACCCTAAAAGCATAGGAAACCAGTAGGTGAAGGCTAGCGTGAATTGTGAAATTTCGAGAGAGGAGAAATTTTTGCAAAGAAATACTTGTTCCAGATATAGTTAAAATTTTGCGTGAACCCATAGGCTCCCAGCATTCTGGTGGCCTTGAAAATTTAGAGTCACACTTTTGAAAAGCCATTTGGAAGTGCATCTCATGAGCCATAAAAATATTTCATACCTTCTGAGCTAGTAATCTCCCTTCTGGGAATCTATCCTAAGGCCATCAATCTGAAAGAAAAAAAAAAGTACCACATGCATAAAAATGCTGATTGCCTCATTGCTTTTAATATTAAGAATTTGGGAGCCACCTCAAAGGCCAACAGGAATGGAATGGCCGTTGAAATGATGGTACATCGAATCACAGGGTATTATGCATTCATTAACATTATAATTATGAATACCATGTAGAAGCATGCATATATCTGAAATATTAATAGCAACCTCTTATAAGTGAAAGTAAGCATAATGTAAGATGCTGTCCGAACTGTGATTTATTTATAAAGATTTGTACATATGAATAGGGCCTGGAAGGAATGCGCTGAAAATGAGAATGAAGGCTTCCTGGGGTGAAAACAGGAGGGCTTGTTTTTCCTTTTTGAGTATCTTCAGTATTGCCGCTAGAGGTCAGATCCTAGTTTTGTCACTGGCTCATGTCCGTTTTGTCATCTGTAAAATGGCGATGTTAACACCTCGTCTCCTTCCACATTCTGTTCCTGGCCCATCCGTCCATTCTTTTAGATTTCTCCATCCCCCTGGGGTAGGTACTTACAGACAGGCAGGAGAGCTTGAACTTGTAAGTCACTGGGGGTGGGGTTAGACTTCCAGATTCACGTGGTTTGACTCCAAAGGCAGCGCCCTTACTTACCTCTCCATCCGGCCTGCTTCCCCTCTGCTTTCCTGACGCTTCCTAAGTGTGCTGTGAGAGCGGAGGTAATGTATGCTCCCTTTGGGCCCGGCATTTAGTACAAATTCAGTAAACAGTAGCTGCTAATCACCATCCTCATTATAATGTTTGCGTGATAAAGTAATAAGAAAAAATAGCAAAAGTAGAATTGGTACCTTGGGGTTCATGGAGACACTGAGTAAAACTCCCAGATAATATTTCCAGATACCTGTCCTCTCGGAATGAATTCTTAAGGTCCATCTTTAAACCATGGCATCTGTTACAGATTTTCTGTTATGTGGGATAAGCATGCCTTCTGTAATGATACCTAAACTATTGCCTTAGTTCAACAAAGCCTTATTATAATGAACACTGGATGCTTTCAGCTTAGATGAGGCCAAAGTAATTCTGATTTTTTACCAGCTGGGTCAGAAACAACAATCGCTCACTCTAGTTAGATCTTTCTCTCTCTCTTTTTAAAAAAGTATTTATTTGGCTTTTCCAGGTCTTAGTTGCAACATAGAATCTTTTAGTTATGGCGTGTGGGATCTAGTTCCCTGACCAGAGATCCAACCTGGGCCCCCTGCACTGGGAACATGGTCTTAGCCACTGGACCGTCAGGGAAGTCCCTTTCTTTTCTTATATGATGCTTTGTCTTTCTTTGACACTCTATCCTTCTTTCAAAGCATTTTCATATTTATTGTTTTCTCTCCTGAAGTTGGCAAGCTATGTGGTTGGTCTCCCCATTTAACAGATTGTGCTTTCTCAATTAAAAAAAAATTTTATGCTGATTGGTGAAAAATTTTGAGCACACTCTCTAATACTTGTATATTTGTTGATTTATAAATTATATGCACAGACCACAGTACTGAGGGATCATCTGTAAAAGCATGAGATGATAAGATGAAATAAGCAGTGTTTAAAAAATAGTTTTCATAATGTTTTATTTAATAGCATCAGTTCAGTTCAGTTCAGTTCAGTCGCTCAGTCATGCCCGACTCTGCAACCCCATGAATTGCAGCATGCCAGGCCTCCCTGTCCATCACCAACTCCTGGAGTTCACTCAGACTCACATACATTGAATCAGTGATACTATCCAGCCATCTCATCCTCGGTCGTCCCCTTCTCCTCCTGCCCCCAATCCCTCCCAGCATCAGTCTTTTCCAATGAGTCACCTCTTCGCATGAGGTGGCCAAAGTACTGGAGTTTCAGCTTTAGCATCATTCCTTCCAAAGAAATCCCAGGGCTGATCTCCTTCAGAATGGACTGGTTGGATCTCCTTGCAGTCCAAGGGACTCTCAAGAGTCTTCTCCAACACCACAGTTCAAAAGCATCAATTCTTTGGCGCTCAGCTTTCTTCTAATAGCATAGGAGACCTTTTTGTTCTCATTAAAATATCATGACTAGTCATATTTTCA
This sequence comes from Oryx dammah, assembly GCF_014754425.2. Taxonomy (NCBI): domain Eukaryota; kingdom Metazoa; phylum Chordata; class Mammalia; order Artiodactyla; family Bovidae; genus Oryx; species Oryx dammah. The sequence continues at coordinate 186,349,746 of NW_024070186.1, read as the reverse complement.
ATCAGAGCAGTGTGAGGCGATATATTTTACTATTTTCAAAATCTTGATTTAATACTTTGTGTTACAGTAATTCAAATGTCTGGTTTTAATTCACTTATTCTTGGGCTCTGTAGCTGAAAAGGTACCTTGAGATGTGTAGAGCCAGGTGGAAGAAGTTCATAGATGACGGTGCTTACTAAATTATGACTCTCATTTTTCAATCTCATCCATGTATTATGCAAAGGTTTTTGTTGAAATTCAGAAACTAAATTTCCATTTCTCATGATGTCAGCCACTTGTTCTTGTAAACTAACTGAAAGGTGCCATATTTTAATATTTTTAACAAATAGGTTCAAAGCCTGTCGAAATTCTTCATTTGGAAAATGTTTAAAAGACTAGACAGATCCATTTCCAAGTTTTTGAAGTGTGCAGATATGAATTTTTATAAATCAAACTACAGTACTTTCAGCTACAAATCATTAATCACGGAAATGTTTCTCAACGTCCATTTTCAAAATGCCTCTCCAGTAGAACACTTCTCTTTTTTCAGGAAAACATTGCTTTCTCATCCACTGTTAAAATGTCATCTGTACCTTGAGGGAACAGATTACGTATGTTTATTTTTCCTGAAAATATCTTCTGGATGCCATATGCTCTTGATAGTCACCTATCATCTAAGAATAAATAGGTCATCAAATTTTGAACTCAAAAAAAGAATGCATAATATATTTTTATATTTGTAACTCCTCTAAAGTTCTTTGACACTCGATAACCAGCAAACTTCTGGGTGTCCCAGAAGATAGAGGTCACTGCCTGTTTTGTTCATAGAGTTAGGTAAAAATGCAACTGCATTGGGATTTCCCTCAGGGTCCATTGGTTAAGACCTCGCCTTCCAATGCAGGGGGTACAGATTCAGTCCCTGCTTGGGAAGCTGAGATCCCACCTATCTTGTGGCCAAAAAAAGCAAAACATAAAACAGAAGCAGTATTGTAACAAATTAAATAAAGACTTTAAAATATTCCACATCAAAAAAATCTTTAAAAAAAAGATGCAACTGTATTTTAAATACCTTGTGGGTTTTTTTTTTTTTTGGCTTTTTAAGATTTTATTTATTTAATTTATTTTTAATTGGAGAATAATTGCTTTGTAATATTCTGTTGGCTTCTGCCATACAACAACGTGAATCAGCCATAAGTATACATAGGTCCCCTCCCTCTTGAACCTTCCCACCCAGCCCCCCACCCCCATCCTACCCCTCCCGGCTGTCACAGAATATGGTTGAGCTCCCTGTGTTATATAGCAACTTTCCGTTAGCTATTTTGGGCTTCCCTGGTAAAGAATCTGCCTGCAATGCCGGAGACCCAGATTCGATCCCTGGGTCAGGAAGATCCTCTGGAGCAGGGAATGGCTATGCACTCTAGTATTCTTGCCTGGACAGAGGAGCCTGGTGGGCTACAGTCGGTGGGGTTGTAAAGAGCTGGACTGAATGATGAACACTTTCCTTAGCTATCATGCATATGGTAATGTGTATGTTTCAATGCTACATCTCAGTTTGTCCCACCTTCTCCTTCCCCTGCTGTGTCCAGAGTCTGTCTCTGTTTCTGTCTATTCCTGCCCTGCAAGTAGGTTCCTCAGTCCCATTTTTCTAGGTTCCATTTGTATGCGTTAATATACACTATTGTTTTTCTCTTTCTGACTTACTTCACTCTGTATAACTGGCTCTAGGTTCATCCACCTCACTAGAACTGACTCTAATGAGTTCCTTGTCTTTTTACAGTTGGTATCCTGAAGGCTTTGGTGCTACAGTCTCTGGCCGGGGTGATGGAGCGCGTGAATTTCTAGGTGCTCCTAGCTCTGTTACTGTATCTGCCAAACCCTGCTTTGATTCAGGCAGAGCAGTCACTGCATCAGGAGCTACATTCAGACAGATACCCTCTGGAACTAGATTCTCATTTAAGAAGCCGTTCCGTTCTGAATATGAATTTACTGTAAATCTTTCGTTAATCGACTCCCACAAAAGCTTGCACTTTGTGTGTGGCATTACAGAGATGGAATCTAGGAAATGCCACAGACTGAACTGTTATGAACCCATCACTCCAGGGAACCGAGCTAACCCTCATGCTGTGTGAATCTTTCTCGTGTTTCCCTCTTCAGATTGTCACCAATGTTTTCCATACATTTTCAAAGGTATTTGCTGACAAAGACATGTGTGCATTTAATTTATGGCCAGATCGCGGAGCTTGTGATGGTTCAGCTAGTTTTGCTGCTGCTGGGAGCACAAAAATCTCACCCAGGTGGCTTCTCTGCCTTTTGCAGTCGAGTCAGAAACCTTCAAAGAGAGTCAAGATGTTTATATTTGGTTGGAGGAAAATTTGGAAGGTGCTTGGATTTTGTCTGGTATGATGTTAAATATCACTGAAAACATTGTGAGATGTGTCTTCAATTTCTGTATGTTTCATTTTTAAATGTCATCTCAAGGGAGACAGTTTCTTGCTATGCTTGGTTAATAGCTCAAGGCACAATCTAGTCTTTTTCTTTGTTCTAACATAGTATTTAATTTTTATTTTTAAAAAGTTTTTATTGGAATATAGTTGATTTTCTATGTTGTGTTAGTTTCAGGTGTACCGCACAATGAATTGTTAAACATATACCTATGTCCATTCTGTTTTTAGATTCTTTTCCCATATAGGCCATTACAGAGTATTAAGTAACATTCCTTGTGCTATACAGTAGGTCCTTACTAGTCATCTATTAAATTCAGCTCAGATGGTAAATAGTCTGCCTGCAATGCAGGAGACCTGGGTTCAAAACCTGGGTTGGGAGAAGGGAATGGCAACCCACTCCAGTATTCTTGCCTGGAGAATTTCATGAACAAAGGAGCCTGGTAGGCTACAGTCCATGGAATCGCAAAGAGTTGGACACAACTGAGCGAGTTTCACTTATTAAATTAATTAATTTTAAGGCCGTGTTGTGCAGCATATGGGATCTTAGGTCCCCAACCAGGAATCGAATGCATGTCCCCTGCATTGAGAGTGACAAGTCTTAACCACTGGACCATGAGCAAAGTCTCGTTATCTGTTATATATATGGTAGCATATATTGGAGAGGGAAATGGGAGCCCACTCCAGTGTTCTTGCCTGGAGAATCCCAGGGATGGGGGAGCCTAGTGGGCTGCTGTCTATGGGGTCGCACAGAGTTGGACACGACTGAAGTGACTTAGCAGCAGCAGCAGCAGCAACAGCAGCAGTGTATATATATCCATACTGATTTCCCGATTTATTCCTTCCCCCACGTACCTGCTAGTAAGCACAAGTTTGCTTTCTACATCTGGGGCTCTATTTCTGTTTTGTAAATAAGTTCATTTGCACCCTTTTTAAAAAATTTTAAAGGCATCACTGACTCAATGGACATGAAGTTGAACAAGCTCTGGGAGATGGTGAAGGACAGGGAAGCCTGGTATGCTGCAGTCCTTGGGGTTGCAAAGAGTCGGACATGACTGAGCGATTGAACTGAACTGAACTTTCAGATTCTACATATAAGCAATATCATATGATACTTATCTTTGTGTCTGACTCCCTTCACTTAGTTTTCTTAAGGTTAGGGTTACTATTTGATAGTGGATCTGCACCTGTGTGTTTAAATACTTTTAAAATTTTTATTGAGGTATAGTTGCTTTACAATGTTATGTTCGTTTCTCAATATTCTTCTTGCTGCTTCCTTTTTTTTTTTACCAGATCTGTCAGATTAGCCTTGTTTTGACCTTGTATCCCGGCTGGGGCTTTCCTGGTGGCTCAGTGGTAAAGAACCTGCCAGTGTAGGAGACGTGAGTTTGATCCCTGATTTGGGAAGATTCCCTGGAGATGGGAGTGGCTACCCGTGCCAGTATTCTTGCCTGGGAAATCCCATGGACAGGGGACCCTGGTGGGTTATAGTCCGTGGGGTCACAAAGAGTCTGACATGACTTAGTGACTAAACAGCAACATTGTGGCTGAAGACCAGTTCCCATCTGCAGGTAGACGGTCGACTTTGCCCTTTTGGGTAATGTCGTCTTGTGTTTGCCTCTCTGTCATTATCCTCGGTGCACAGGTTCTTGGCCAAAATCTTTTAAGTCTCTGATCTGTTTGATGGGGGCTAGTTTTGTGAAACCAGTGTCCTAGAATCTATCCGCTTACTGCACAGGGGTGTATAAATTGTATGTTCAGTCGAGGCTCTGATAACATCTGAGCAGGGGTGTTCCTGTTGCTTCCTCCAGGCTGTCGAGTTGCTGGACTCACTGGGAGTAGCCCATGGTCTTGTCATACATGACATCACCCCTAGAGGGATGCCATGGCCAGTGTGTGTTATATTCAGTTAGACCCAATATCCTTTTCTTGTTTTCAGATCAATAAGCATTACTCTAACAGAAGTTGTAGTAGAGGCTTTTGTAGCCTTTTATCTGCAATTCTGAAACTCAAAACTGATGGTATCTAAGCTCCCAAAATGTATAATCCCAAGAGTGAACCCTCATGGGAACCAAGGGCTTGGGATCATAATGATGTTCAGTGGAGGTCCATTGATTGTGACAAATGTGGGGGTGTTGAGTGTGGTTGGGGGGGGCCGTGCCTGTGTGGGGGCTGGGCATACATAGAATATCTCTGTACCTCCCTCTCTATTTTGCTGTGAACCTAAATTTGCTCTAAAAAATAAAAATTGTTAATAATTATTTTTTAAAAGGTAATAAAACCTAGTCCTAACTGAACAAAAGGCTATTTATAGTATGCCTTTATTCCATTTGGCATGACTGTGTTTTTGCGGGAGACCTGGGTTTGATCCCTGGGTCGGGAAGATCCCTTGGAGAAGGAAATGGCAACCCACTCCAGTATTCTTGCCTGGAAAATCCCATGGATGGAGGAGCTTGGTTGGCTACTGTCCATGGGGTCGCAAAGAGTCGGACATGACTGAGCGACTTCACTATCTACTATCTATCTATCTAATAAAACCTAGTCCTAACTGAACAAAAGGCTATTTATAGTATGCCTTTATTCCATTTGGCATGACTGTGTTTACTATATATAAGGCAGGAATATTCACCTATGAATTTGGGGTGCTGGCCGAGGCCCATCAAGGAGTATTAGGTCTTATAGTTTAAAGTAATATATTGGGACTTCCCTGTGGTCTAGTGGTTAAGAATCTACCTTCTAAAGCCGGGGACGTGGATTTGATCCCTAATTTGGAAGATCTCACATGCTTCAGGGCAACTAAGCCCACGAGCCACAACCACTGAGCCCGAGTGCCCTAGAGCTGGTTCTCTGCCACAAGAGAAGCCACCGCAATGAGAAGCCCATGCATTGCAGAGAAAAGTAGCCCCCTGTCACTGCAACTAGAGAAAACCCAGCAACAAAGACCCAGCACAGCCAAAAGTAAATGTACAAGAAAAGAAGAGTGACATCTTTCTAAAACCTCAAAAATTCTAATTCTGAAGTCCACCTGGGCCCAAGGTTTTGGATATGGGGCTGTGACTCCCTGTTCTCTTCCCGTAGCCCTGTGAACTGTTCTGGTCTCCTTGTATCCAGTGTTTAGCCTGTGGACAGTGCACCCCATGCCCAGGGGAGTTGCCACTTGCTCCAAGTCAACCAGCATTTTCTGGAAACAGAAAATGAGGTAGGGGCCAGGGCTGCTTTCTCTGAATCCCACATCCTGTTGCCCATCTGAGGAGAAGATTCTGGATCTGCTTGAAACCCCAAGCTTCCCCAAGAGAACATGTATATGTCGGTGGCCTTCTGCCAAGACAAGACTTCATTTCCTGCCAGCATCAGCTGTGAGAGGTGCCGTCAGCAACTGAGAAGAATCCAAAGTCACAGAATGTTCAAGTCGGAACATTTTGTCAATGGATTCATTTCCATTTCACTCATCCATTCAACAAATTATTTATTGATCCTCTGCTGAGAATGGAACTGAGGTTGGGGGTGTCAAGAGGAAGAGTCTGTTCATCTCTGCCTGCCCTGACGGTGTTTGCAGTTGTCTGTGGGACATACACGCAGATTGCAAGCATACAATTCCATAGTAACTGCTTGTGGAGTCGTGGGAGAGAGCCTTCTTCCTCTGTGGACAAGTAAGTGTGGGCTTAGGATGGGAAAAGAGCTCTTCACTGGAAACTTGCTGGTTGACCAGGACTTTCTCAGGTCAGTTGTCTGGAGAAGGCATTCCTATTGCGGAAGAGAAAAGCACAACCTAAAAGTTGAGAATTATTGTTTTTTTTTTTCTTTTGTTGTTGTTGTTTTTAAATTACTATTCTTATTTTTAAAGTTTTAAAAATTTATTTTTGGCCACCACATGGCATGCAAGATCTTAGTTCCCCAACCAAGGATCAAACCTGCACCGTCTGGAGTAGAGGTACGGAGTCTTAACTGCTGGACTACCAGGGAAGTCTGAGGATTATGTTTTATTTGGCAGACGTACTGAGTGCTTGAGCCTGGGAGACAGCCTCTCAGATAGCTCTGAGGGATTGTTCTGGAGAGGTAAGGGAAGAGCCAGAATCTATAGGATTCTGTTTGTTTTCCAAAGAAACAAAACCCAAAAAACCAACCAAAACAACACCCGCTAAAACAAAAAACAAAAGGAAACAAAAACCCAGGTAGTCTCAGGACATCAAAAGATGACTACTAATTAAAGAAAATGAGACAGCTCAAGTTAATGAATTTAGTGCTTTTCTTGGTATGGAAAGATGCAAGAGTCTGGACTCATTGAAATCATGCTTTGATATTCACCTCAGGTATCTAGGGCTGGTATCCTGTTTTTCTCCAGCCTGAATCCCCAGGGCTCCTGGTTGGGGGCACCTGCAGTGGATGATGGTTTGATGGCCGAAAGATTCTTTACTGATAAGGCAGGTGACATTTGTCATCCACAGTAGCTAAAGCCATGGTAGCCAGCTGGGAGACATCTCAGTACATCTTAGTATATTTCAATAACTCAGTATTATTGGGAGTTAATGTGAGAAGTAAGAGAGGTGGGAGATTGAAGCCAGCCTGGTTAACTTGAGTCCTATCACCCAGAACCTGTGCTGAAGGGATGTAGATGTCCAGCATGGAACTAGTGAACCCATTTGAGCAGAGGAAAGACTCATTTGTCCTGAGTGCTCCCTAACACTTGGCCATCGCTGGAATTCCTTTTTCAGCATCTCTGCTGGATGATTGAGTGGCCTCTGCTTGGCCACTTCTGGGGGATGTTATTTGGTTAACACAGAAATTAATTTCTTTTATGCAGCTCCCAATTTGTAACCTGCACTAGTTCTGAAGGCTGATATTTTAAGCCTGTCGGCACAACTTCAACTTGTTCTTTTTTTGGGAAATGGGTGCGAGATACTTCAATTAAATTTCTTCTGCATTCTCATTTTTTACACCAGTTGTCTTATTATTCTTAACTATTATTAAAAGGAATGATAAAAAGTAATTAACCATCTGGAACAGATTCGTGCCTCCATTAGTCAGGGCATCCATTATAAAACCTCCCCAAAGTTCAGCCTTGGAAATAAATTCTCCAAGTAGGTGGATTAGCTAATGAATTTTTCTTCTCCAAAGGCAAGTATATTTTTCCCAGCACAGCCAGAACTTCCATTGTCCATTTGTCAAAGAGGAAAAAAGTAGAAGCGAAAACTGAAATGGCTTGTCAATATAATTTACCAAGTAAAAGCTGTAGAGTTGATATGGTTTTTGTAAGCCTTCTGCGTTATACTTTTCCACTAATATTGCTGGATTTAGTGTGAAACTTAGCATTGGCTTTGCGAAGATAACTATATTCAGTCAATGCTGCCTTCAGGGCACCTGGAAGTCACCCCTGGTCACTTCTAGTCCATGATGGAGAAGCTGGAGATGGGTTTGGAGCAGGAAATTACCAAGAGCGGAGTGTCAGAACCTCAGCTTGTCTCATGTGGGTCTCACTGTGAGTTTTAGGAGGGCTTGGAATTTGACACAGTAAGGAAATTACATTGCTCGGGGGTCAGCTTTGTGTGCTGCCTGACTTCAGTGAAGCACTTGCTCCCACGCCATCCTGGGCATGGTCAGGCTGACTGACTCCTGGAAGACCTGTGTGGCACTGTGGCCCTAGTATGTTGACCCTCCATGTTAGCCTTTTGTATTCAATACAGGTAAACCCAGATGGTCACTTCCCTCTGCCACCTCTCTGGCCTCCCGCCTTTGCTGACACCCAGAAACTAACATGGAATTCATGATGAGAGCCTCCAGGCAACTCCTCCAGATTCAAGGCTGCCTTGAGCTTACATGAGCTCAGACCCCAAAAGTCCCTCCTTGGGGAGAAGCAGCTGCCCTCTACTGCTTCTTGCTGGATACAAAGCACCAGGCCAGACCTCCACAGGCCAGGAGGCTGACCGCCACCCCCCTCCATTGTCTGTGTCAAAAAGACGCATTTGCTTGTCACCAGATCCGAAACCCTTCATGAGGCTCATGATTTCTCAAAAGTGCCATGCTGGTCTGTGTCCACGAATGAACTCTGCCTGCTTCATGAACTTTTTCTTAGTTTTGTATCAGCCTGATAAGGCTTAACTTAAGTATGATTTCTTTCATGAACTCTGGCTAATGCTAGCTTACAACTCACTTCTATTCAACAAATATTTATAGAGCATCTTTTGTATTCTGAGCTGTGTGCTGCACTCGGAGGATCCAGGGTTGAATGAAGCATGGATCTGTCCCCAGGGAGTTCTCAGTTGGTTGATAGATGCATGAATGGAAAGATTAAAGATAAACATGCAGAGTACTAGAGAGAGGTCTCAGGCATGTGCCACATGGGCCTGGAGAAAAGAACACCTTAACATCTACTTGGGAGGCTTAGAGAAACCTTCCAAGGGAGGATGATATTTATGCTGGCTCTTGATACATTTGTAGGAGTTTGCCAAGTTGAAAGAGGGATGAGGGAGTGGGGAGGATAGTTGAGGTGGAACGGATACAGACAGAAGCAAGACTTGAAAAGCCATGGGGTGGGGGCTTGGTGTGTTTCTGGGGACTGATGCTCGGGGTGTAGGTACAGGGAGGAAGCATGAGGCTGGAGCCTGTCGTGAAGTTGCGGTTGCCTTAGACACTGAGCCTGGTACGTGGTGTCCACTGGGCAGGAGGGGCCAGGTTGTGGACCCTGGGTGAGTTCACTAGCGAGAGCTGGAGCACGGAGCTCCCACCTGCAGGAAGAGTGATGAAATCTGAATTCCTAGGTGATTCCAAGCCTAGAAGTGTCAAAGACGGGGCTCAAATCCACAGGTCCCTGAGTGAGAGGAGGGAGTGAATTATGAGAAGAAACAAGACTGTTTTTGCCAGGTGTGAATGAATGATTGCCTTTTCTGGTTTCATGCCTGGATGCCTTTTCTCTTCGTATAGATTACATGCTCCTTGAAGGTGGGGGGATGGCTTTAAATTACTTTTTAAAATGTTTTCTTTTTTTCTTTAATGTATTATTTGTGTGAAAAGTGTTATAAACCTGTTACGTGCATGCCAAGTCACTTCAGTCGTGTCTGACTCTTCTGTGACCCCATGGACTGTACCCCACCAGGTTCCTCTATCCATGGGCTTCTCCAGGCAAGAATACTGAAGTGGGTTGCCATGCCCTCCTTCAGGGGGATCTTCCTGCCCAGGGATCAGATCAAATCACATCTCTGTTTCCTACGTTGGCAGGTGGGATCTTTACTACCAGCGCCACCTGGGAAGTCCTGTTACAGTACTATATGGCCAGTTGTGTTAGTCGGGTACCTCAGCTAACTTTGTTGGACTTACGAACAAATTGGACTTATAAATGTGCTCTCAGAACAGAACTTGTTCATATGTTGGGGACTTACTGTGAGGCTCCCCAGACAAGAGGAAGAAGCTGCAGGAGTATTGTCAAGGAGCCTCCTCCTCTGGGTGGGAGATCCCAGCAGCTGATCAGCAATAGTGTCTCTTCCAATTTGGGGGTTCTACACATCTCTTGATGTTTCTGTAATTCTGCCATTCTCCCCTGGCTCCCAGGAGAGGCCTGACTCTGAAGACATGAGAGGATGAGAGGGTGGCTGACTGACACCCAGCCTAGTCTTCATTATTTCAGTGCGTGGGAGCCATTTGCCAAAAGAAATTGGGGAAGGTATTTTTAGCCAAGGCATTTGCTTTCATGGGACCCAGTTTCCTAGAAATGTTCCATTCCTTCCCTTTCGTGTCACACCTTACCGTCCCCCAGGATTCTTTCTCCTTAGGGTGCTATTTGGATCATTTTCTTTTTTTGTCTCTTAAGCCCATTTGATTCCAGAAGGATTAAAACACAGGTGTTGGATTTCAGGACTTCCCCTAGTGGCTCAGCAGTAAAGATCTGCCTGCAATACAGGAGATGAAGGTTCCATCCCTGGATCAGGAAGATCTCCTGGAGGAAGGCGTGATAACCCACTCCAGTATTCTTGCCTGGAGAATCCCATGGACACAGGAGCCTGATGGGCTACAGTCTGCAGGGCCGCAAAGAGTTGGACACGACTGAAATGACTGAGCACGCAAGCACACATTCTGGATTTCAGTATACAGAGACAACACCTTACAGTGTCCTGTCGACTGTCACAGAAAATACCTCCTCCCAAGTGGGCTGCTGGCTTTGGAGCAGGGCTCTCAGCCTTGCACTTTGGAATCACTTGGAAAGTGAAAGTCATTCAGTCATGTCTGACTGTTTGCAGTGCCATCGACTATACAGTCCATGGAATTCTCCAGGCCTGAATCCTGGAGTGGGTAGCCTTTCTCTTCTCCAGGGGATCTTCCCAGCCCAGGGATCGAACCCAGGTCTCCCGAATTGCAAGTGGACTCTTTATCAGCTGAGCCACCAGGAAAACTTAAGAATATACTGAAGTGGGGAGCCTATCCCTTATGCAGTGGATCTTTCTGACTCAGGAATCAAACTGGGGTCTCCTGTATTGCAGGTGGATTCTTTACCAGCTGGGCTACCAGGGAATCACTTGGGAACAGTGGCAAAACTCCTAGTGTCCAGGTGGATGCAGACTGGTTGGTGGGGTCCAATGCCAGAGGGTTTTAATGCTGGCTGGGTGGTTCCAGCATGTAGTCAGGTCTTAGAATCACAGCTTAAGATACATTCTGGATTCCCCCTGGCAGGACCCCTTGGCTCCTGTTTAATTTTGGACCTTAAAGGCATTGAGCAAAGTGGCTTGCGGTTCTCCCACCTGCAGCCCATGTTCTTTGAGGCAGTGATTTGACTTCTTGGAGCCCCTTAAAGTTGGCCACGCTTCACGGTCTGAGCATTCAGTAGACGTTTCCTCTCATAGGCCCTCTTTGTTGGCAAAGCAGAAGGGTATAGCCTGTATCTAGTTTTGTTGTCAGTCATTCTCCCAGTATTGTTATGGTTCTTGTCTGTTCTGGTCTCACCTGGGCAGGTACATCCCTGGGATTACAGAGGTCATGAAGTCGAACAGTCCCGTAAATGGCTATTGTAAAAATGTGATAAATTCTGAAGACATTCTTTGTGGGGAATACTGTATGATGATAGAGTGCAGTGTGGCTAACTTTGCATAGGGAAAAAATTGAAGGCTGGACACAGCGAGCAGAATCACACCAGGAGGATGGCTGATGAGCAGAGATTTTCCTGGCAGAGAGGAAAGCTCAAGGTACTGTCATCTGAGCGGGGAGCATGTGCAAAGGCCCAGGGTCTGGAAACAATCTAGCCTTTTTGGGGGAAGAGTTATGGAGTTCAGGGTGGCTTGAAGCATAAGGTCTGGGGGTGCAGGCCTGGTGGGAGCCGAGGTGGGAGAGGTAGGTCAGTGCCACCTCCATCTACTGTGGGTTTGATATTTGTCTTTTAAGAAATGAGGGCATGGACTTCCCTGGTAGTCCAGTGGATGCGGGTCTGCCTGCCAAAGCACGGGACACAGGTTTGACCCCTGAACTGGGGAGATCCCACGTGCCTCAGGGCAACTAAGCCTGTGCAGCGCAACTACTGAGCCCACAGCCTGGAGCCTGTGCAGCAAGAGAAGCCGTGGCAATGCTGCGCACCACAGTGGGGAGAGTAGCCCCCGACGGCCGCAGCTAGAGAGAAGCCTGGCAAGGAAGCAAGCCCAGCAAGGAAGTCCCAGTGCAGCCAAAAATAAATAAGTAAATAATTTTTTTAAAAAAAGAAATGAGGGCAGGTATTAGTCACTTGTATTTCTTCCATAACAAATGACTACAGACTTAGTGTCTGAAAACCACCCAGAGGCACTCTTTACAATGATGGTGGTCGGAAGTCCGGGATTAGCCTTAGCAGGGCTTAAATCAACGTGTTGGTGGGGCTGCACTCACGGAAGTCTGGGATTAGTCTTAGCAGGGCTTAAATCAACGTGTTGGTGGGGCTGCACTCATTCTAGAAGCTCCAGAGGAGGACTGAATCAGTATCTGGCCTCTCCCAGCTTCTGGAGGCTGCTGCTTTCCTTGACCATAGCTACGTCCCTCTAGTCTCTGCTTTTGTGGTCACCTGGCCTCCTCTGACTTTCATTCTCCAGCATCCCTCTTTAAGGACCCTCATGATTACAGGGGGCTCAGCCAGTCAACCCAGGTTAATCTCTCCAGCCCAAGATCCTCCACCTTCAAAGCTCCTTTTTCCACAGAAGGTAACATTCATAGGTTCTGGGCATTAGAGTGTGGATACCCCTTGGGAGTCATTATTCAGCCTACCACAGGGCATCTGAAAAATGCTAAGTCATCCACACAAGGGGAGAGCAATCCAAGCTCTGCTGGTCCCCAAGGCCTTGTAAGGGTTGCAGAGGGCCTGAACCCAAAGGGTGTGCCATTGGGGGTGGAGAGGAAATGGAGACTTGAATTTGGAGGAAAGAAATTGGTAAGAAATCAGTAGTGGAGGCTGACATAGAAGGCACTGAGGAAGACTCTGAGGTTGAAGATGGTGTCATTACAATTTGTTTGCTTCTTTTTATATTGAAGTATAGTTTATTTACAGTGTTGTGTTCATTTCTGCTATACAGGAAGGTGATTCAGTTATATACATATGTGGCTTCCTAGGCGGCGTTAGTGGTAAAGAACCCTCCCGCCAATGAAGGAGATGTAAGAGACGTGGGTTCAATCCCTGGGTCAGGAAGATGCCCTGGTGGAGGGCGTGGCAACCCACGCCAGTATCCTTGCCTGGAGAATCCCATGGACAGAGGAGCCTGGCAGGCTATGGTCCATAGGGTCGCAAAGTGTTGGACATGGCTGAAGTGACTTGGCACAGTATATGCATATATATATATATATTCTTTTTTCATATTATTTTCTATTATAGTTTATCACAGGATATTGAGTATAGTTCTCTGTGCTGTATACTAGGACCTTGTTGTTTATCCATTCTCTGTATAATAGTTTGCATCTGTTAATCCCAAACCCCTCCTCCATCCCTCTCCCACCCCCATGCCTCCCTTGGCAACCATAAGCCTGTCCTCAAGTCTGTGAGTCTACTTCTGTTTCATAGATAAGTTCTAAAAGGGTGTCAGTCTTAGTGGTCTTGTGACTCAAGAGAATGGGTGCAGGTCCTTTCACCTCCTCACCTGCCTCACTTCTCTGGCCTTTAGAACTTTCAGGATCCTTCCCTGGCATGTGGAGTGCTACCCTCGAGTTCCCAAAGCACCCCTCCTGCTTCCAGTTAGCCCACCACATGCGGTCTGGACATCAGGCTTACTCACTTGGCTCATGTGTTAAGCTACAAGTTTCTTGAGCAGCTTGTGAGATGTTGGCTGCCTAGCAGGCTCTGGTTCTGGTCTGTTGAATTCCTCCATTTGTATGTAGAGATTTGGACTCACCTACGCAGCCCCGAAGCTGGGAACCAGGAGATCTGCTGTTGCTAAGACCCCCTTTTCACCCTTATGCCTTCCCAGAATGACAATAGCAGCTGAGTTATTAGCCTTGATCTCACCGGTTATTAATTCTTTAGTTTTCGCCCCTTCAGGAAGTCTCGTATATTCCAGGATGTCATGAAGTCTTTAAAATGGGTATAAATAAACCTAATAGCTGGAAATGATGTGAAAGTCATTGATCAAGGAAAGATAATTCAGCTGGAAATGTGAGAAGGCAGTTTTCAAGACAGCTTGCCTGAGTGTTTCCAAGAAATGTGCTCTCCCTTGAGATGCTACTTCTTGCATCTGATTCGGTAAATATCTGTTCTGTTCACTTGCTGATGGGTTTTTGAACCTCTTTGTCTCCTGTGTGTTCTGCCTCTTTCTCAGCCTCCCTTCTGCTTACTCCTTAAAGCCACGGAGAAGAATAATTTCCTTTATTTAAAAAGCAAGGATTGGGATGCTGAAGAGAACTTTTCCTTTTGCTCGGGAATTCAGGTTTCTACCCTCAAGCTGAGAGCCATCGGGGAGAATTTTCTATTATTCATAGAGAAGGCAGAGCCCTTAGGGGAATATCTATCCCAACATAGCAAGATTGGTCCAGCACTTCGACAGCCTTTCCTCTGTAGAAATAAGATGAGTTCATGGAGGAGACGGGAGAGAGAGGCTGTTTCTGCTTCTCTCCCAATAGGAGTGAATCCCCTCCAGGTCAAATGGGATGATCTAAGCAGAACATGCATAGAGACTGAGGGTACCATCCTGGAGAGGAGCCTGGCATCTCCCTCCCTGGCTGGATGCTTGCCGAGTCGCAGCTCTCATAGGTCCATCTTTGGACCAGTGAGCAGAGTTTGATGCAAATGTTCCTGGGAGTCTCTGAGGTGGGGAAGATAAATTGACCTGAGTTCCCTGGCTTGGGGGGACCTCTGTGGACATGGGGAAATTCTAAAGTCAGGAGGCCAGTGGGAAGCAGGGTGGCTGCCCTGCACGGTCTCCCCTACCCACACGGGAAGCAGGTGTGAGTTTCCTGGGGATACCTGGAGGGCTGGCGGGGGGAAAGGGACAGCCTGGAAAGGGGGTCTGCTCTGGAGCAGACGTGGGCACTAAGACTGCCAAGGTCAAGTCCAGAAAAGTTCATGGAAGAGTGAACATCCCTGGTGGTCCAGTGGCTAAGACTCTGCACTCCCAGTGCAGGGGGCTGGGGTTCGATCCCTGGTCAGAGAACTAGATCCCATATGCAGCAACTGAGAGTTTGCATGCTGCAACTCAAAAGACCCTGCCTGCTGCAACTAAAACCTGGTGCAGCCAAATAAATACGTATTAAAAAAAAATTCCTAGAGGATCTCATCCCCATATCAGGGAGCACACAGTGGCAGGGCCTGGACGGACCCCTCAGATGTGCGCTACAAGGAAGCCCACCTTCAATCACCTGCCAGGAAGTAATGACAGACAGCAGCAACAGTCTGAAAGGCGGAAGTATGCTTCTCTGGTTCTGTCTGATCCCTCCGCCGTGGTCTTGGAGAAGCTGAGAGGCAGGTGAGGACTGGTCAGCAGCCCCCCTGCCTCTGCAGGTGCTCGCCCCTCCCATGGGGTCAAAGCTGACGGGAGGAAGGAAGCTAGGAACCGGATGTAAAGGGGAGGGTTCACACTGGGCTGCGCCACACCATTTAAATCTCAAAACTGAGTCGTAATTTCCTAACGTATTTTGTTCTTGTAACTGAACGTTGAACAGGAGGCTGAGGGGTCTGCTCCAGATTATCATCGGGCAAAGGGGGGAGATGGCAGAGTGCCGCAGAGGCAACGGAGGGAAGAGAAATGGAGCCATTTGCCTTCTTACTCCATGGAGTTCAGCCCATTCAATAAATTTGTTACAAAACCTGACAGGAGCACAATGCAGGGTATCAACTCGGGCTCAGAGATTTAATACAGCCTATCAGCTGCTTTGTAATGAATTAGAGGCTTTAGAAATCTGTGTCCATGCAAGCGTGTGTGTGCGCGCACGTGTGTGCATTTGTATATATCATGTCTCTGTGTAATAACACAGGGCAGGTACTTTTAAATGTCTCCCTGCTGCCCCACACATATAATAAATGTGCTTGAAGCTCATTTAATCCTCACAACAACGTTATGAGTTGATACTATTATTAGCACTATTTTACAGAGAGGAAACTGAAGCACAGAGAGGTTAAGACACTTACCTAGGGGCACACAGCCAATGTGGAGGAGTAGGGATCTGCTCCTGGACCGTCTGGCTCCCTGGACCATTCTCTGTCTTTCCCTTCTCTCTGCCCTTTTCCACTTTTCCGCCTCCCATCATCTCCATCATCTCTATTTTTCAATTTCTTTTTATGGAATTTTACAAACATACAGAGTGGAGAGAGTAATATAGTGAACTCAAGATACACTCACTCAGCCTCAGTGATTCTCAATTTATAAGCTGTGCTCCGAACCCCCACGCTCTTTTGCCTCTTTTAGCAGATTTGTTTGAGGTGGTGGATATTTGCTGAGCGGATGGATTAAAAAAAAAAATAGTTGAAGAGTAATTGCCATTTGATACTGAACAGAAGGGCTTAGCTTTGGTTTAAGCTGTTAATTTCCCCTCCCACATTCTGAAGTTCAGCTGCAGGAAAAAATAAAAGTAATTCAAGTAATTTAAATTCTGCATGCTGACTTAGTTTTGTCCTCATCTTATCTGACCTTATTTAGTCAGACAAGAAAGAAAAGAAAAAGAAAAGGAAAGGATCAGGAGGGCATTTTCTGAGGATTTCATCCTGACCCTTTAAATGAATCTTCCATTTATACTTATATAATTGTTTCATATTGGATAATCTTAATAATATCAAATTTCATTTCTAAAGCGAGCTGACAGAAGCTTTTAAAGACTCACTCATTCAAATGTGTTAGAGAAGCTGAGAATAACAATTTACTGCCAGTTCATTTCCTTTCAATATTTTCTGCCTGAGGGTGCTGCACTTTTCCTTTAAAAAAACCCCACAGTTACAGTAAAAATCACATACCCTGGTCCCAGATCCCTGTCCTGAATCCTTTAATGTAAGAAAGGACCACCCCCTAGAATTTGCTGGGCACAGCCGCAGCATCTTCCTTGCTCTTTCTGTGAGGGTTTTGAGGCTCAGAGAGGAACTGGGGCTCCCAAAGGGGCATCGCTGGCCAGAGGCACATAACACCCTGGTCATTCCACCCCACATCCAATCTCTGCTTGCTCTCAAATAACCTCGTGTCTAAGAAGTGGGCTTTGCTAAAGTGCCAGAAGGAGTTTTTGAAGGAGCGTGATCTTATGGGAGTGAATTTAAAAACATCTGACCCCTGTTCAGGTTTTTCCCTTTAGGTGAAATTTATCGAAGACTAAGTTACATATGTGGTTGTCGTTCAGTCACTAAGTCATGTCCCACTTTTGCGACCCCAGGAACCGCAGCACGCCAGGCTTCCCTGTCCTTTACTGTCTCCTGGAGTTTGCTCAAACTCTTGTCCTTTGAATCAGTGATGCCATTCAGCCATCTCATCCTCTGTCACTCCCTTCTCCTCCTGCCTTCAGTCTTTCCCAGCATCAAAGTGAGTCGGTTCTTCGCACCAGGTGGTGAAAGTATTGGAGCTTCAGCTTCAGCATCAGTCCTTCCAGTGAATTTTCAGGGTTGATTTCCTTTAGGATTGACTTGTTGGATCTCCTTGCTGTTCAAGGGGCTCTCAGGAGTCTTCTCTAGCACCACAGCTTGGAAGCATCAATTCTTCTGCACTCAGCCTTCTTTATGGTCCAAGTCTCTAATTTGCATATGAAATTTGCCTTTGTTGGTGTGTAGTTCCATGCCTTTTTACAATGAATGCAGCTATAGGACTTCCCTGGTGTTGCAGTGGTTAAGACTCCATGCTCCAAATGCAGGGGGCATGGGTTCAATCCCTGGTCAGGGAACATCCCACAGGCCACATGGTATGGCCAAAACAAAATGTACGCAGCCATGTATCTCTCACCTGAGTTGAGATGGGGAGCAGTTCTATCACCCTACAAACTTCCTTTGCACCCTGCCGCAGTCAGTCCTTAGCCCTGTCCTCAGACAGCCCCTGATCTGCTCTCTGCATCTGTGATTTTCATTCCTAGAATGTCATAAATGTGGAGTCCTACAGCATGTAGCCTTTCTTTATCACCTGAGCCACCAGGGGAGACCAGCATGTAGCCTTTTGGGTCTGGCTTCTTTCATTCAGTTAACTGCTTTTGAGATTCATTGCCGTGGTTGTCATCTATTGGAAATTCATTCCCTTCTTATTAATGCTGAGTAGTTTTCCAGTGTATGGATGGACACTCGGGTTATTTCCTGTTTGGGGAGATCATGAATAAAGCTGCATCCATAGGCAGTCTGTGTGTGAACATCTGTTTTCATTTCTTTTGGATGGACACCTTAGTGTGGAATTAATGGGCCATCTGGTGAGTGTTTGTTATTCTCAGCAGTAGTGTATCAAGAGTTCTAGTTGCTCCACCTCCTTGTCAGCACTTGTTATTATCTGGTATTCTTTTAACCATTCTATTATGTATGCAGATGTCATGCAGATTTTTATATGTGGAAGGGCAGGGATGCTTTGCTACAAAGTTAGCTTCAGTTATTGCCCTATAAGCCTCTTTCTCCTATACGCATTCAGCTTATAGTTCAGGAACTTGACTGCAGGCTTCCCTAGGGTCAGGTGTACTTTGCGCCACCAAAAGTGAGGCTTTAGTGAGAGACTTTGCTGTGGAATGTTTGGTGAAGTGGGCAAGGCAACAGGGCTGATGAGGGCCCATGTGGCGGGGTGGTAAAAACACTCTGAGACGCCCAGGACCAAATTCCCTTTCTGCTACTTATCATGCCTCTGTGTGTGTGTCTCTATGCTCAGTCATGTTCTATTCTTTTCGACCTGACTCCGTGGACTGTAGCCCGCCAGGCTCCTCTGTCCATGGAATTTCCCAGGCAAGAATACTGGAGTGGGTTGCCATTTCCTACTCCAGGGGATCCTCCCAGGGATCGAACTCACGTGTCTTGCATCTCCTGCATTGGCAGGCAGATTCTTTACCACTGAGCCATCATGCCTATAACATCCTACAAATCATTTAAAGCCTGCACCTGTCTGTCCCCTTCTGTGAAATGGAGATAATTGTAGCTTGCTTTCCCACCCTCCAGAGAGTGAAGAAGAACCTTGAAAACAAAAAGTGCAATCTGAAGAAGAAAAGAGGGCATGATTATTTGTATTGCTAGCAAGCCATTTTTATTGCTGTTGGCTAAAACCTCAGGATTGAAATAAAGCATTACTGTTATTAGCAATGAAGGTAACAAGACTGTTTTTCATTCACTTTGTTATTTTTAACCATTTTATAGACATATAATTCCATGGAAATGTCACGAAGGCTGCTTGGAGTAGAAGCTGCATATTCCATTGTGATTTTCAATATAAAATTCACTTTAGGTGTAGGCGACCTCTTGTAATCACTCACCTTGCCTCTGAAATGTTATTGGAGACCTTGCTCCAATTTCAAACACTGTCAACTCTTGCTCATAAAAGGAGCGGTTTATATAGTTTGTGGATTATTCCTTTCCCCTCTTGGACCATTTGTTTTACTGTTCAATGCCAACCTCAGTTGGTTCAGACAGGAGAAATGGAGGATCATGAAATGTAGGCTGGATTCTCTTCTCCCTGTTATGCCTGTAGTTGAAACTTTGGCGGAAATGTATTTTTTTGGGTCCTCTGGGGATTTAAATTATTCATGCTCTGCCCGATTTCTCTGTTCACAAAGTCAGCGAAGAGTTGACGAAGGTGGACAGAGAGATATTCTCGTTTGTGGTCTATGGGATCTGTGCTCTATCCACCAGAACTGTTCAAACAGGATACGAGGTGAAATTTCTTAGGAGCTTAGTTCTCCTAAGGGACTTTGGAGGCAACAAATATTTCTTTCTGGGAAGTAGAAAAAGGAGGCAGAATAAAGAGCCTTTGGCTGAGCATTTTTGATCAGCTGTGAAAAAGTTTGATTGTTACTGATGGTCAAAATAGTGGCATTTCTAAACAGTTTTCTGTTAACGTGATTGTGTGTGTGTGTGTGTGTGAGAGAGAGAGAGAGAATCATCGGTTTCCAGTGACCTCCGTTTTAATTACAGAGATTCATTTCTGAGACATCCACCCTCAGAAAGTGCCTGACTTCTAAGCCCAGTGAGCACCACATTTAAGAATACTCATGTTCCTGTCAAGCAGTGCTGTGCTAGCTACACACTCTCTAGTCGAGGAGAGGGAAGAAGGCCTGTGGTGGTGGGCGGGGCTTGGTACAGATCAGGCCGCCGTGGTCTATCTCAGGCCTCCAGTGGTTGACAGCCGGCTTGCAAAGCTTCTGCGTATTGAATAGCCGGCTCTGGCCGAGCCTAGTCCTGCCCACACTCATTTCAAGGGACATTCTGCTTCTCTTAGCGCTCCACTGTCACGGGTTTAATTTCCCCTCATAAGACATTTGTCAAGAGCGTAGCACTCGACCTCAGCGCACATGGTGCTAGGTCAAAGGGCGTTCAGAGATGTCTCCTGACTGGTTTCCGTGGTCTGATGGGAAAACTCCCTGGTCTGTACCCTGGTGTCTTTGCGTGGGTGCACCGGGCCTGCGATGCTGCAGGAGCTGGGAGGGCAGGAGAGCTCAGGGCTTTCTTCTGATTTGCATTTCAAAGGGAAGACCGGAAGTCCTTGAAGAAAAAGTTATGTGATGGGCAGTGTGTTTATCGAGGTAGTAGTGACGGGGACCAGCCTGGGCCCTAGACATCCACAGCTGAGCAGACCCCAGCCCCTGCCCTCTGATCCCTGGTCTTCCCAGAGGGGGGTCAGCAAGGCTCTCAGGAGTCAGGGCCCCGAGCTGACTGCTGTGTGATATCAGTGCTGGAGGCCCTGCTGAAATGAATGCAGGAGTGACATGTTTGCTTCCTTCCCTCCTAGCAATTAGTTTAGTTCACAGAGTCTCCGTTCCGTTCTTGGTCAGGTAGGTATAGTAATCCCTCCCCTTCAGGGGAGTGGGGGTCCCCGGATCTTCAACAGCAGCATCGCTTGCCAGTTTGTTGGAAATGCAGATTGTTGGAAAGGTACCACCCCAGACCCCAGAACCGAAGCTCTTGAGTGGACTCAGCAAAGGACCTGTGTTTGCCCAGTTCCGTGGGTGATGCTGATGCTCACTCAGGTGTGAGACCCACTGAGTCCTGGAGCTATTTGCAGATCGCTGTAGCTGGGTGTGAACTCTTAGCCCAGTGCCTGGCATGGGTGTGGGCTCTGCCCCCCGCAGCTCCAGGAAGGACACTGAGGAAGGTAACGTTTCGGTCTGTGGGTTGAGAAAGGGGAACAGATAATGGTACCAGGTCTATGGTGGTGAGTTTGTGTGAGGGTGGGGCCAGGAGGGGAAGGAAGCAGGGTTACTTTTATAGGTCAAGTGAGAGAACCCCCTCTTTCTCAGGTGTAGGCTGCTTCATTCTATTCTTGCCCAGCTTACAGAGCTCCCTTGAGTAAGTTGGGGGCAGTGCTTTATTCTGACTCACAGAGCCCCTAAGAGAACTTGGCATCCATGGAATCAGAAGACAATTGCTTCTTGGCAGGAAAGCTATGAAAAACCTAGACAGTGTGTTGAAAAGCAGACATTACTCTGCTGAAAAGGTCCATATAGTCAAGGCTATGGTCTTCCCAGTGGTCACTTACGGTTGGGAGAGCTGGACCATAAAGAAGGCAGAGCACCAAAGAATTGATACCTTTGAACTGTGGTGCTAGAAAAGACTCCTGAGAGTCCCTTGGACCGCAGGGAGATCAAACCAGTCAGTCTTAAGGGCAATCAACCCTGAATACTTGTTGGAAGGACTGATGCTGAAGCTGAAGCTCCAGTATTTTGGTCATCTGATGCAAACAGCTGACTCATTGGAAAAGTCCCTGATGCTGGGAAAGATTGAGGGCAGAAGGAGAAGAGGGCATCAGAGGGATGAAATGGCTGATGTCATCACCAGTGTAATGGACATGAACTTGGGTAAACTTTGGGAGATGGCGAGGGATGGGGAGGCCTGGCGTGCTGCCGTCCATGTGGTCTTGAAGAGTTGGACATGACTGGGTGACTTAATAACAACAACATGAAGAGGCAGAAACAAAGATGAGATGGACCACCCTTCCTGGAGTCCATACCCCTCAGCTCCTGCCACCCCCATGCTCGTGTTCATTTCATTTTCTTCATAGCACTTCTTACTTCCTACACTTATGTTTATCATCTGCTGTTATCGTATTTGCTTGACTCTTGTCTCTCCTGTCCAGCAGAATATCAGTGTTACGTAGGCAGAAATGTTATCTGTTCTTTTTGCTGCCATCCCTCCAGTACCTTTGAACAATGGCCAACTCATAATAGATGTCCCCATAAATGTCTGTGGAAAGGCTGAATGGGATGGTGAGTGAATATTCTGAGAAACAGCAAGTGTGCAAATCCAGGCACTTCAAAGATGTAAAGAACTGGGATTCACATCATAGTTTGTATATTTCTTTGGCGATCTGGAAGCACTGACAAAATTCATTAGAAAGTAGACAGCTAAATAAAATAGGGGCAGCACACTTCCTGGTTTTGAAATATGTTACAGAGCTACAGGAACTAAAGCAGTATGGTATGGGCATAAAGACAGACATGTAGACCAGTGGAACAGAATAGGGAGCCCAGAAATAAACCCTGCACATACAGTCAACTGATCTTTGATAAGGGTGCCAAGAACACACAGTGAAAAAAGGATAGTTTTTTCAGTAATGGTGCTGGGAAAATTGAATATCCACCTGCAGAAGAATGAAACTGCACCATTATCTTACATCATATATAAAAGTCAACTCAAAATGTATTAAAGACTTAAGACCTGAAACTGTAAAACTCCTAGAAGAAAAGCTAGCAGAAGATCTTCTTGACATTGGTCCTAACAATGATTTCTTGGCTATGACACCAAAAGCAAAAACAACAAAAGGATGACTAGATTGATGTGACTACATCAGACTAATAAGCTTCTGCACAGCAAAGGAAACAAATCACAGAATGAAAAGGCAACTTACAGAATGAGAGAAAATATTTGCAAACTCTTCATATTGTATGATAAGAGTTTAATCTCCAAAATACATAAGGAACTCCTATGACTCAATAGCAAAAAAAAAAAAAAATAATAATAATAATCTGATTAAAATACAGGTGAAAACTTGAATAGGCATTTCTCCAAAGAAGATATACAGACAGCCAACACATATATGAAAGAGTGCTCAGCATCACTAATCATCAGGGAAACGAAAATCAAGTGAGATACCACCTCACACTTGGTAGGACGGCTGTGATCCAAAAAGCAAAAACAAAACAAAACAACAAATGTTGGTAAGGAGATAGAGAAATTGGAATCCTTGTACACTTTTGATGTGATATAAAATGGTGTAGTCTCCATGGAAAACAGTATGGACATTCTTCAAGAAGTTAGCACTAGAACTCCCATATGATTTAGCAATCCTATTTCTGGGTATTTATCCGAAAGAACTGAAATCAGGGTGTTGAAGATATACCTGTACTGTAATGTTCATTGCAGCGTTATCACAATAGCCAAGAGGTGGAGACAACGTAAATATCTGTCAGTAGGTGATTAGATAAAGAACATATGTGGTATATACGTATAGTAGGATTTTATTCAGGCTTCAACAAGAAGGAAATTCTGCCATAGGTGACAACACAGATCAACCTGGAAGAGATTTTGTTGGTGAAATTGGTGTCACAGAAGGACAGATACATGGTATTGAAACTAGTCAAGCTCATAGATGTGGAGGTTAAATGGTGATTGCCAAGGGATGGGAGAGGGGAATTTGTTGTTCACTGAGTATCAAATTTTGATTATGCAAGATAAGTTCTAGAGATCTGCTGTACAACATAGTACTTGTAGTTAGCAGAACTGCCCTGTGCACTTAAAAAAATATGGTTAAGAGAGTAGATTGCATGTTAAATGTTTTCTTTGCCACCTCCCCTCAAAAGAAAAAACGAGGGGCCACAAGGAAGCATGCTTATCACCTTGACTATGGTGATGGTTTCATGAGTATATGCATGTGATTAACTCATCAAATTATATATGTTAAAATATGTGCAGTGTTTGCATATCAATTATACTTCAGGAAATCTGAAGAAAAAGAGGAAAAAGAAAGGAAGGGAAGGAGAAAGAGAGAGAGAGAGAAGGAGGGAACAAACAAAGAGGGAGGGAGGAAAGGAAAGAGGAAGAATGTAAGAAGGAAAAGAAGACAGCTGTCCGGGAGGGGCACAAGTTTTCTCCTTTCAGGACTAATGATGAGAGCAGCATTTTTCATCCAGTCCCCATCTGGGGTCTTGATTTTCATTTATCTCCATGCTGCTTTTGTGCCCCGCTTTTTCCCTCCGAAAGAAAGCATCTCAGTTACACAAAAGGGAAGGAAACTAGAAATCCATTGTTTCTTTTTAGTTTGAAAAATTAAGTTGTGAACACAGCTTGTGTCTGGAGCCCAAGATAATTGGGAGTTATTTCCCGTAACTACTTTTTTGATAGTGCTTAAGAAAAAGGGTTTCCCAGGTGGCTCAGTGATAGAGAATTCATCTGCCAACACAGGAGATGTGGGTTCGATCTCTGGGTCAGGCAGATCCCTTGCAGAAGGAAATGGCTACCCACTGCAGTATTGCCTGGAGAATCCCATGAACAGGGGAGCCTGGTGGGCTACAGTCCATAGCGTCGCAGAGTCAGACACAACTGAGAACCAAGGCATGCATGCGTGTAGGGGCAGGAGTCAGGGAGGGATGAGGGATATGTCTATAAGTAATAATAACATTATATGTTATTATATAAACATTATATGTTATTATATTTTATTTTATGTTACACAATATATTATTTTTATATTATATGTCTTGCTGCTGCTGCTAAGTCACTTCAGTCGTGTCCGACTCTGTGCGGCCCCATAGACAGCAGCCCACCAGGCTCCCCCATCCCTGGGATTCTCCAGGCAAGAACACTGCAGTGGGTTGCCATTTCCTTCTCCAATGCATGAAAGTGAAAAGTGAAAGTGAAGTCGCTCAGTCGTGTCTGACTGTTCGAAACCCCATGGACTGCAGCCCACCAGGCTTCTCCATCCATGGGATTTTCCAGGCAAGAACACTGGAGTCGGGTGCCATTGCCTTTTCTGATTATATATCTTATGCATTGTGTATTATAACAGATATCAGTTCAGTTCAGTTTAGTTCAGTCGCTCAAGACTCTTTGCGACCGCATGAATTGCAGCATGCCAGGCCTCCCTGTCCATCACCAACTCCCGGAGTTCACTCAAACTCATGTCCATTGAGTCGGTGATGCCATCCAGCCATCTAATCCTCTGTCGTCCCCTTCTCCTCCTGCCCCCAATTCCTCCCAGCATCAGAGTCTTTTCCAATGAGTCAACTCTTCCATGAGGTGGCCAAAGTACTGGAGTTTGAGCTTTAGCATCAGTCCTTCCAAAGAATACCCAGAGCTGATCTCCTTCAGAATGGACTGGTTGGATCTCCTTGCAGTCCAAGGGACTCTCGAGAGTCTTCTCCAACACCACAGTTCAAAAGCATCAATTCTTCAGTGCTCAGCTTTCTTCACAGTCCAACTCTCACATCCATACATGACTACTGGAAAAACCATAGCCTTGACTAGACGGACTTTTGTTGGCAAAGTAATGTCTCTGCTTTTGAATATGCTATCTAGGTTGGTCATAATTTTCCTTCCAAGGAGTAAGCATCTTTTAATTTCATGGCTGTAATCACCATCTGCAGTGATTTTGGAGCCCAAGAAATAAAGTCTGACACTGTTTCCACTGTTTCCCCATCTATTTCCCATGAAGTGATGGGAGCAGATGCCATGATCTTAGTTTTCTGAATGTTGAGCTTTAAGCTAATTTTTTCACTCTCCTCTTTCACTTTCATCAAGAGGCTCTTCAGTTCCTCTTTACTTTCTGCCATAAGGGTGGTGTCATCTGCATATCTGAAGTTATTGATATTTCTCGCGGCAATCTTGATTCCAACCTGTGCTTCCTCCAGCCCAGCGTTTCTCATGATGTACTCTGCATAGAAGTTAAATAAGCAGGGTGACAATATACAGCCTTGACAGATATAATATCTAATAATTAATAATAATGCAATTAGTATATATACACTAGGTGTTAATAATGTAATATGTTGCTGTATATAACTATATAATATGTAACATAATAATTATATAAATGTTATAGCTATAATGTAATTTATCAATATGATTACATTTAATATATACCAGAATAACAATTGTGTTTTATTAATAATAAATTATTATCATTTGTATTGTAGTTATTAAATTGTATTGATTAATAGAATACAATTATTATTATTATTTATTATGTGTGTATGTAGATAGAGAAAGAGAAAGAAAGATATTTATTACGGGAATTGACTTGAGACCCAGGTAAGCCAGTGGTATGATTCAGTCCGAGTTCAATGGGATGGGAACCAGAGGAGCTGATGGTGTAAATGCCAGTCTGAGGGCAGAAGATGAGCTAAGATGTCTTAGCTCAAGCAGTGAGCCAGGAAGTGAAGGGACACAGTCCTCCTTCTTCTGCCTTTTGTCCCGTTCAGGCCCTCAGAGGCTTAGATGATGCCCAGCCATGCTGGGGAGCGTGAATCTACTTTCCCGAGTCTATGGATGCAAGTGCTAGCCTCATCAGAAACCACCTCACAGACACACCCAGAAATAATATTTGATCTGGGCATCATGGCCAGCCAAGTTGACATATGTAATTAACCATCATGGCATGCTTTTACTTAGTCCTCTTGACAGCTCTATGAGTCAGTCCTGTTGTTAGTATCTCTGTTCACAGAGGAGGAGGAAGCCAAGTCCTGTTCCCACAAGCAGGGGATTGATTTGCTGCAGAGATAAGAGCCACAGATGCCCAGAGGTGGTGGTGGTCTAACCAGGAGAGTAGATGGTTCAGCCCAGGAATCATAAAAGAAGAAAAGCAGAAAGCAGAGGACTGGCTGTTGGGAATACCCCACATGTAGGTCTGAGGAGCACTCAGAAATAAGGAAGACCCAGTTGAAATAAATGCCATGTTATTACACAGTATTCAGTGCCAGTAGGAAGCTCAGGCACCAGCTCTGGACACTGTCTGGTCTAAGACTGTATTCAGGTGGAGGCTGTTTCAGGCAGCTCAGGCTGCTATAACAAAAATACCATAGACTAGGGAGGCGGGTCTATCTGTCCATCTGTCTAGTGGGTCTGTCTGTTCTGTCTTGAACATCAGACATTTGTTGCTTATAGTCTGGAGGCTGAGAAGTCTGAGATCAGGGTGCTAGTATGGTCAGGTTTAGGCTTCCCTGGTGGCTCAGTGGTAAAGAATCTACCTGCCAATGCAGGAGACGTGGGTTTGACCCCTGAGTCGGGAAGATAGATCTGGAGGAGGACATGGCAACCCAGTCCAATATTCTTTCCTGGGAAATCCCATGGACAAGAGGAGCCTGGTGGGCTACAGTCCACTGGGTCTCAAAGAGTCAGACATGACTTGGCAACTGAGCACACATACACACACACGAAGCTAAAATTCCACATACATGCCTCATGGCCAAAACACCCCAACATAAAACAGAAGCAGCATCGTAACAGATTCAATAGAGACTTTAAAGAAAAGTGGTCCACATCAGAAAACTCTTAAAAAAATATTCTTTTTTAAGGCCTGCCTAGCCATCCTCAAGAGCTCTAACTCCAGGAGAAATCCACTCCCGACTCTAAGCTCTCGTTGATTCCATGTCCTGCCCTCAGCCCCATGGTGTGCAGGCCGTGGGTCCACAAGTAGAGGCAGTTGTGGTGGCCTTCCTGATGTTGGAAGGGAGATGGCCACTGCAGAGCTCTAGCACAGGGCCATCTTAACCGAGGAAGGAGAGACAAAATAAGGCCATTTAGCTCGAAGGAATTGGCTCCCTTGACCTCCAGCTCCAGTGCAGATGAGAAAATCGCACTTTTCCTGGAATCAGCAAATGTCTCCATGCAGATGCGTGGGCTGGAGAAAGTAATTTCAGTGCTGCCCCTGCGGCTTTGATGTGATTTGGTTCCCACGTGCTTCCCAGCAAGTGACAGGGTCCCAGAAACAGATTCTCAGACGAGCTCTAATGAGCATCAGGGTAGAAATTCATTGGCCCTTTTGTTTGTGGTCTTCTGCCATCTCTCACCTTTCCCTTTGTGATCACATCACGGAACTGAGCCCTTTCCATAGTCAACTGAGTGTCAGGGCTCCACTGTTTCCTTCTGCCAGGGATGGTGTCCATGGTTTTGAATTTGGAAGAAAATCATATGTTTTCTGCTATCAGAAAAATCCATTTTGACCCAGTGAAAGTGAAGTCGCTCAGTCACGTCTGACTCTGTGCAACCCCATGGACTGTAGCCTGCCTGGCTCTTCTGTCCATGGGATTTTCCAGGCAAGAATATTAGAGTGGGTTGCCATTTCCTTTTCCAGAGTAAAGAGGTTTTCCCTAACCAGGCTTCCGTGGTAGCTCAGCGAGTAAAGAATCTGCCTGCAATGCAGGAGACCCCGGTTCAATTCCTGGGTTGGGAAGATCCCCTGGAGAAGGGATAGTCTACCCACTCCAGTATTCTTGGGCTGCCCTGGTGGCTCAGACAGTAAAGAATCAGCCTGCAAAGCACAAGACCTGGGTTTGATCTCTGGGTTGGGAAGATCCCTTGGAGGAGGGCATTTTGACCCAGCTACCTCACTATTGTTCCCTGTTGTGGGAACGATCTATGATTTTCTGTTTGTTTTGAAAATTCAGTTGGAATTCAAAAAAAAAAAGTGACCCATAGATTTCATGTTAGCTTCCTGGGATGAAGATGGGTCACCTGCCGGAGCCGATTCTACTCTGAAACAAACCTGATTCCTTGTCCCTACCAGACTCTGGGTCACAGGACCCTGTATGTTAATAGTGATGTGTTAACTGTTTCATCCTCAAGGTTTGTCAAGCTTCCAGTTGGTGAAGAGTGAGAAGGCCCTCTTCCTCAGGCTCTGGGATCTTTGCTAAAGCTTCCTTTCATGGATGCCCAAGAGGCGTCCATGTGGTTCAGGCCACCAGATGAAACCCCACATTCTCTCTGTGGGATGCTTTCTTTGATGAGCTCAAGCTCAGGCCAAAGCTCATTCATCCCAATTACAGCTGGCATGCTTGCAATTCCCAATGGCGAGAATGGGACCAATGTGGGCTACTTTATTTCCAGTTCAGTTTAGCAAACCTTTGGGGTTTGAGACACAGCCATGTGGGGACCTTTGATTATGCTGGGAGAGACTGGGGATCAGCAGAGTGTGGGGAAGAGGAGTGCTAGGGAGAAGGGAAAGGAAAGGGTGGTGATCTTGTTTCCCATGAGAGCGTCTAGCACTATGTCCCAGCATCTAGTGCTATGTCAGGCACATGGTGGACGCTCTTTCCATATGCATTGATAGGAGGAGTGGATGGATGGATCGACGGATGGATGAATGGATGGATGGTTGGATGAATGGATGGATGGATGGTTGGATGAATGGATGGATGGGTGGATGGATGGATGGATGGTTGGATGAATGGATGGATGGATGGATAGATGGATGAATGGATGCTTGGATGGATGGATGGATGGATGGATGGATGGGCCCTCAGCCAGTCTGGAGAGCCTGGAACATGTATATACACCAAAAAGAAAACCCTGCACAAGGGTGGAGGAGGGAGGAAGGCTTGCAAATAGATTAGGGGTTGGGGAGAATGTGCCATATGGACTCAGGACTTGGTGATGAGTCCCCCTCAGGGGAGGAGGTGTCTGCCTCTTTGGGGAGGGTCAGATTTCAGACAAATAAGCTGTGGACTGAAACCATAGGGGATTACCTTTTGTGGGAGGGTGTCTTAGAGGCTACCTGGGGAACGATTGCTGGGAGGGAAGAGAGGTTTGCCAGGAGGGAGGGGCACTGGGCAGGGCAGGGTGAAGTTCACAAAGGAATGATGGCAGGAGGGGTTCTGAGCCTGACCAGGACACGTAGGTGGTGGGATGGGAGGTGGCATTAGCTAGAGGAGGAGTCCTAGAGCCGAGGTGGAAAGAGCAAGCAGCTCTGATGTTTCTCAGCAATGTGGTTCCCAAGACTCATTTCTTCTCCTTCCTTTCCCTTAAAACTGTGGTTCCAGTTTGGTGGTGGTTGAGTCTCTAAGTCGTGTCTGACTCTTGCGAACCCATGGGCTGTAGCCTGCTAGGCTCCTTTATCCATGGGATTCTCCAGGCAAGAATACTGGAGTGGGTTGCCATTTCCTTTTCCAGGGGATCTTCCCAACCTAATAATCGAACACAGGTCTCTTGCATTGCAGGCAGATTCTTTACCGACTGAGCTATGAGAGAAGCCTGTGGTTCCATTTGGTCTTGGATTAATATACTAATTTTATTATACCATAAGCTACCTTCAAATTATTCTCAAGCTTCAAAAGCCACACTCTTGTCTCGGAGAGTCAGCATTGATGTGTACCTGGGTAATCCCATCTATTCCAGACAAAGCATTTTCTTAAAAAGTTCTGGACAAAGGGGTCTGTGAGTTTTGTAGTTAGAAGATTCTCTTCTGTGCAGATGTGCCACCCATTGTTGTTCAAATCCATTTTCTTTTGGTCCTCGGTGGAGAGGCTTTAAGATCAGTGCGTATGTTTTTTTTGAAAGGAAATTTTGAGCTGTTTTTCATAAATGAATAAAACTGATGGCAATGAAAAATGTTCGAGTACTTAATGAGGAAGCTTGGGATTCATGGTTTATTGGGGCTTGAAGTTTATACAATTTTGGGTCCTTCTTTGAGAAAAAGAACGCAAAATTAGAAATACAGAATTAGGTGCAAAATAAA
This sequence comes from Oryx dammah, assembly GCF_014754425.2. Taxonomy (NCBI): domain Eukaryota; kingdom Metazoa; phylum Chordata; class Mammalia; order Artiodactyla; family Bovidae; genus Oryx; species Oryx dammah. The sequence goes on along the minus strand of NW_024070186.1, from coordinate 186,319,094 downwards.
TATTTATCTAGAATGAGAAAAAATTGTTTAAAAAGTGCCAAGTTAAAGAAGCTGACAAATATCAGCAACGTCAAATTCCCGGAAAATAATGTTTTTGTTGGCTACTCTGCATACCTCGATAATCTTCTTTTCTTACATTTTTGGACTACATGTTATTTGACTGACTCTTCATATGACGGCAATCTGGAATATCCTTTTCTGTTGAGAGAACTGAGAGGCAATTTAGTCTTTCTTTCAGGATGGTTGACTGATACTTTTGTTTTAAAGAGTTGATACTTTAGAAAATGAGTTTTAGCTTCACAATTCAATATTGTCCATGTCGGGTACCTTTGTAGCGTGCTTGTCAATTTAGAGTGACTTCTCTCCATTTGCTATGCCGGCTGGGAAAGATTGAAGGCAAAAGGATAAGGGGGAGACAGAGAATGAGATGATTAAATAGCATCACCGATTCAACGGACATGAATTTGAGTAAACTCTGGCAGATAGTGGAGGACAGGGGAGCCTGGTATACTGCAGTCCATGGTGTCGAAAAAAGTTGGACATGACTTAGGGGCTGAACAACAGTATTCAGTATATTTTGAGTTGATGACATCAATTAGTGTTCTTAGAAGCTGTTATTATTCCAGGGAAGCTTAATAAAATCTGGGAGACGGGAAATGATTGTAAACATATTCCACTCAAGCTAAACCAAATGTATTAGGCTAAATTTCCTAAAGGCAAATTCTGATAAACTTCCCCTCACCGATTGCCACCCCCTGCCACCAGAATTGTGATAGGGAGCAAACTGGAGTGATGAGAGACAGTCATCTTAGGGACTTCCCTGGTAATCCAAAGGTTAAGACTCTGCTTCCAATTAAGGGGGCATGAGTTCAATCCCTGGTCTGGAAACTAAGATCTTTTCAAAAAAAATAAAAAAGAGAGACAGTCATCTAAGCAGATTGCAACAAAAGTATCTTGCTTTTGCAAATGTTGCAGAAACAAACTGACCTCCTGTACACACAGCAGGGGCTCTTTCAACACTTGGGAAGGGGCCAGTGTAAGTGAGGGGCCCCCGAAGCTTAAGCTTCAAAAGCTTGGTGGTAAATCCAGCTCTGTACCCTTTGATTACCGCTGAATGTGAATATTTACTAAATCCCTGGGCGAGGAACCTGGGATAGCACATCCTGTTTTTTTCTCTTTAATAGACCTTTAAATATTAAAAAAAAAAAATTTTTCCCCTTGAAATAGGCATTAAGAATCCTTGCCCAAATGATAATGACATTTCCTTACTATGTGTGGTGGTTTTACAGTTTGCAAGGGTTCACAATGCTTGATTTTATTTCATCACCACTCCAGCCCTGGGAGCTAGACAGGGCCGGTTTTATTCCTGTTTGCAAATAAGGAAGCTGGCTCTGAGCCTGCCAGGGTTTTTTCCATCTGCCTCTCAGGAGGAGCGTTTGCAGCAGGAGGTATTAGGTGTGATCAAGGACCACCGGGCACCAGTCCACAGGCCTGGGACCATGCCAACTGCAGCACAAGTTGCCCCTAAATTCTTGTCTTCAACCTTCCTGGGCCTCAGTTTCCTGATTCGTCCCTGAGAAATGACCTCCCAGAGGTGACCTCTAAGGCCTTTTTTCCTACACTCTCCTCTATTTCAAGGATCCCCAACCTCCAGGCTCGAATGCCTGATGATCTGAGGTGGAGCTGATGTAATGATAGAAAGTGAACAATAAATGTAGTGAACTTGAATCATCCCCAAACCATCCCTTTTCCCTGGTCTGTGCAAAAGTTTTGTCTTTCACGAAACCGGTCCCTGATGCCAAAAAGATTGGGAACCACTGCTCTGCTTCACCAAGAGGTGGGTTGCTGCCTCTTGTCTTACATCCAAAGAGAAGAAATGGAGATTTTACCCTCCTCATCTCTCTGACTCCTGATATCCTTTTACATCCTGGCATCATCTGATATCCTGTCAGTGTCTGTTTTCCTGACTGTAAGCCCTGAGCTGGCTGGGTCATTGCGAAAATTGTTTTCTTGCTTCTCTGACTTCAGAAGCAGAGCTCAGACGAGCAGGTATTTAAGCACCTGAATCTCCCCAGATGGTCCCTCTGCAGGCTCCTGGGCCCAGTGGCATCATGGTGGCCCTGCCTTTTTGGACAGTTCCTTGACTAGGGTTCTGCTGTCTCGTCCCCTTTTTCTTTTCTTTTAGAATTTATTTATTTGGTTGCGTCGGGTCTTGGTTGCAGCATGTTGGCTCTTCTTTGCAGGGCACTGGCTTCTGTCTAGTTGTGGCGTGCAGGTTCCAGAGCCAGTGGGCTCTGTAATTGCAGCATGTGGCTCTGGTTTGTTCCAATTGCTCTGTGGCACGTGGGAACTTAGTTCCTGGACCAGGGATGGAACTTGAGTCCCCTGCATTGCAAAGTGGATTCTTAACCACTGTGTTGCCAGGGAAATGCTTCATCCCCTGCTTCAATGCATGCATTCACCTGGAAATTCAGAGGCTCCCACGATTTCAGAGCTGGGTTAGGGGACACACTTTGTTAGAGGAAGTCTTCCTGGAAGGTGCAGAAGAGGGGAATCCCTTGACCCCAGAAACATTTTATCTATATTTACTTATTTAATTTTACATGTAAATGTAAAGGTATCTTTATATTTCAGTATTTACATTTAAGTGTTTCTTTTCTTAGTTTTTTTTTAAATTTTCTTTTCCCAAAATGTTATATTTTTATTATGACAAAATTCACATAACATAAATTTCATCGTTTTAAAGTGTGCAGTTCAGTGAATTTTAGTGTTTTCATGATGTGGTATAACCATCACCACCATCTAATTCGAGAACATTTTCTTCACTGCCAGAGAAACTCCATGCCCATCAACTGTCAGATATTACATTTTTTAAAGGATTTGCTAAATCGTGATGCCCAGGGTGTACTTATATGTGTGTGTTTCTTCCTCTGAGGGGTGGAGTGGTGTCTGTCCTGGTGGGAGGTTCAGGAATGATTTTCTTCTGTGAACCTGCCCTGAATTGCAATGCCTTCTTTCTCATTCGTGGCTGATGCTGTAAGAGTGAACTGGGGGAGATGCTGTCTGTGCGTGCGAAGTCATTTCAGTCTGACTCTGTGTGACCCTATGTGCTGTAGCCCGCCTGGCCCCTCTGTCCATGGGATTCTCCAGGCAAGAATACTTGAGTGGGTTGCTGTGCCCTTCTCCAGAGGATCTTCCTAACTCAGGTATCAAACCTGAGTCTCTTACATCTCCTCCATTGGCAGGCAGGTTCTTTACCTCTAGGGCCACGTGGGAAGATGCTCTAGGGAGGCCATTAACAGCTGCTGTCAGTGTGGTGGATGGGGAGGGAGAGTGGAGCCTGGGGTTGCCCCTCTGCTTCCTGAGCCCAGATGAGCCAGACCCAGTGCTGCAAGCAAGAAAGTTGAGCTGCAGAGGGGCTGTCTGCAGAGCGGCAGTGAGCCAAGGTCCTGGGTGGCTGGGTTATTAAAAGCTCCCTCCACAATTTTGACAAAAGCACCAGTGTTGGCTGGTCTCATCCTGATTTAGATCCTTAGCTTCTGTTTCTGGGAAGCCTCCCTGAAGGTCCATTTACATGTGTTCTTCTATTCTCGCTGCACCCGTCTGCTGTGGATTATCTACTCCTCTTCTGCAAACTCGTACGTGCAAACTCCAGAGATCTGCATCTGTTTCTGAAAGGTGATAATTGGAAACAGTATGGTTAGAGAGACGTAATCCTGATAGACGCTGCGCTCGTCTAGGCTCTCTGCCTGCTGTGTGACCCTGGCCAAATCATTTAGCTGCTCTGGGCTTTGGTTTGCTCACTTTTTGAAATTTTTATTTTTTATTGGAACATAATTGATTAACAGTGCTGTGTTAATTTCTGCTCTGTAGGGCAAAGTGATTTAGCTTTACATATACATTGGAGTAGGAAATGGCACCCCACTCCAGTATTCTTGCCTGAAAGATTCCACGGGCAGAGGAGCCTGGTGGGCTATAGTCCATGGGGTCGCAAAGATTCAAACATGACTGAACATGTACATATACCTATTCTTTTCCAAGTTCTCTTCCCATTTGGGTTATTACAGAATATTGAGCAGAGTTCTCTGTGCTATACTGTAAGTTCTTGTTGCTTGTCTGTTTTAAATATAGTAGTGTATACATGTCAGTCCCAAACTCCCAATCATTTTTAAGTGAGTTGGTTGAAAGAGATGATCAAGAAGTAACAATACCTACTTCACAGAAGTTGTTGTCAGGATTAAATGAGATAGTGCCTGGAAATTCATTGTCACAGTGCCTGGCACAAAGCTTAGGTGCCCCCAATGGTTATTAATCGAAATATGATTATTAATGTACTGACCTTAATAAACTGGCTTATCAATCCAGAGTTAACACTCAGTTTCCCCAGCTCTGTTTGGTAAATAATGGAGTCCTTAATTTGTAACACCTTTTTAAAATCATATATTAAGTTTTTTAAATGAATTTTTCTTAAGAGTATGGTTGCTTTACAATGTTGAGTTAGTTTCTGCTGTACATCAGAGTGCGTCTACGCATATACATATATCCCCTATTTTTTGGATTTCCTTCCCATTTATTTAGGTCATCATGGAACACTGAGTAGAGCTCCCTGTGCTGTGCAGTAGGTTCTCATATCCTACATGAAAATTCTTATGTATCCTTGGTCTCCTGCTGAACTGGTTCTGTTATCTTGGTCTGTTTGATCATTTTATTAGAATAACATCATTTTAATGATTATGCTTTAATGTCTTGGAGCAGTGCTTCTCACAATTTTAAAAGAATTTTGACTCTTCTTACCTTCCTGTTCTTCTGCATATTCTTAAGAACTATTTTGTTGGGTTGCCTCCAAATTTCACTGGGAGTGATTAGCATCTAGGTCTGTTATATCTACACCTCAGTTTGTGAAATCTGGCTTCCTCACAATATTGTCTTACCATCTGGAAGGAGGGTGTACCTCTTCATTGGTTTAAATATTTTCTTTCTAAACATTATCACCAGGGTTATTCCTACACACTTTTTAAAATTGAGGTATAATTGACAATGTAACATTACATTAGCTTCAGATAATGACTATATATATGATTATATATAATTATATGTAATTTGTGTAATTATATATAATCTATGTATATTGCCAAATGATCACCACATTAAGTCTAGTTATAGAAATATATGTACTATAGTGCACTCTTAAAGGTGTGTGTATGTGTAAATATGTGTGTATTGCTGTGTGCCGTGACCTTGACCCCCATCGCGGCACATGAAGCTGCCATGCCAGCAGATTCCTCTTCTCAAAGCTGCAGATGTCGAGAAAGATGGGGCTCCAGTTGCTGAGCCCAGTCCCCACTTGCCTGCCAGCGTTCTCATACTGTTGCATTGGTGGGTGAAGGAGAAGCCTCTCCTTACCCTTATCGTGGATGAAGTGAGAACTCTCAAGAGCCTTCTTTCCCTTCAGGAAGGCACATCTCACACGGGGTGCTGCTACAATCTCTGCCTTTGACCACGCACTTTTTTGTCAGCCACAGTCTCAAAACTGATCTTATGAAACAAGAAGGATTTGGATCAAACTGTTCATAGAGGTCTTATTCAAAAATAGCCCTAATCTGGAGACAACTGCAGTGTCAATCAACAGGCAAATGAATAAGCAAACTATTATAATCAGATTATGGAATACTATTCAGCAATGAAAAGGAATGAACTACCAATGTGTGCAACAAAATGGGTGAATCTGAAAAGTTTCACGTTGAACAAAAGAAGCATTTACAATAGGATTCCATTTTTAAAGTTCTAGAACAGCATGCATGAGCTCTGGTGATGAAGTGGCCCTGTGGTGGTTGTCTCTGGGGCCATATGGGCACTTTCTCATGGGCTGGAAGTGTCCTAGATCTTGTCTTGGGTGATAGTTACGTGTTAGGTCTTTACAGTTATCAAAATGCACTGAACTTTCCATCTGTGTGTTTTATTGTAGGTAAGTTTTATATCCGTAAACTACATGGCCATGCTTTTGTGATAAAGGAAATAATTGGACGAATGAGATACTATTTCACAGCCCCTAGGCTATAGTCAAACAAGCAGAAAATAACATATTGGTAAGGATGTGAAAGGAGAAGGAAATGGCAACCCACTCCAGTGTTCTTGCCTGGAGAATCCCAGGGACGGGGGAGCCTGGTGGGCTGCTGTCTGTGGGGTCACACAGAGTCGGACACGACTGAAGTGACTTAGCAGCAGCAAGGATGTGAAGAAATTGGAAATCTTGAATGTTGCTGATGAGAATATAAAATGATGCAGCCACATGGAAGATTCTGGTGGTTCCTTAAAAAGTTAAACAGAATTAGTCTATGACCCAGCAATTTCTCTGCTAGATATATGCCTCAAAGAATTGAAAACAGATATTCAAACAAATACTTTTTCACAGACATTCATGTGCGCTTGCTCAGTTGCTTCAGTCTCTGCAGCCCCGTGGACTGCAGACCACCAGGCTCCTCTGTCTGTAGGATTCTCCAGGCAGGAATGCTGGAGTGGATTGCCATGCCCTCCTCCAGGAGATCTTCCTGAACCAGGGATCGAACCCACACCTGCAGTGTCTCCTGCATTGCAGGCGGATTATTTTACTGCTGAGCCACCAGTAGAGCCCATAGACGTTCATAGCAGCACAGTTTACGATTACCAAAAGACGAAAACAATCCAGGTGCCCCTCAGTGGATGGATGGATGAACAGGATGTAGTCTTTCCATACAATGGAATACTGTTCAGGGAAGAAAGCAGTAAAGTTCTAATGTGCTCTGCAATGCTGATGGACCTCAAAAACATTATGCTAATTGAAAGAAGCCCCCCTAAGTCACATATTAATTGATTTCATCTATGTGAAATATCTAGAAAGCAGATTAGTGGTTGCTAGTGACTGGGGGAGAGAATAGGGTGTGACTGCTTAGTGCGTGTGGAGGCCCCCTAAGAATGGTGCAAATGTTTTGGAACTGGGTGTGTTGGTTGTACAGTATTGTGAATGGATTAAAGAAGGAAAGATAGCACTGTCGTGTCTGACTCTTGCAACCCTATGGCCTGTAGCCCGCCAGGCTCCTCTGTCCGTGGGATTCTCCAGTCAAGAATACTGGAGTGGGTTGCCATTTCCTTCTTCAGGGGAATCTCTGAACTGTACACTTTAAAATGGTTAATTTTATGTTACGAAACTTCACCTTATTGAAAAAAATCAGTACAACATGAACAAAAAAAACTAAGGGAACAAAGAAATATGGTAGCCAAAATAAAATATGAGTTTGATTCAAGAAAAAGATGTACTGAAGTAGAAGTTGAGAGCCTGCCTCAGGAGTCAGGAACGCATCTTCGCAGCTCCCAGGGTTGGTCCTGTGTAGAAACTGCTCCTTCCCTTATTTGGTTCAGGCCCTGGGTTTTTCCCCAGAGTCACCGGAGGACAGCCACAGCCAGAGTTTCCGTCTTCCTTCCGAGTGACTGGGTTTTTCTCTTTCTTGGGGTCAAGGTGTGTTCAGATCACTGTTTATATTTTTCAGTCTGTCTCCATCATTTGTATATCATGTCTGTTTCTAGTGACATGTCTGTTTCTAGTCTGTGTGTGTGTGTGTATGTGTGTGTGTGTTCACAGACCTGTATGCCTTCTCTATTGATGGAAATTTATCTTGGGCACACGGATGCCTGTTTGAGAGGTGGCAGACTATTTTTAACCCCTAAAAGGACTTCCCTGGTTGTCCAGTGGTTAGGAATCTGCCTGCCAATGCAGGGCACATGGGTTCGATCCCTGGTTCGGGAAGATTCCACATACCACAGAGCCACTGAGCCTGTGAGCCACAACTGCTGAGCCCATGTGCTGCAACTCCTGAAGCCTGTGCGTCCAAGAGCCGGTGCTCCTCAGCAAGAGGGGCCATCACAGAGAGAAGCCCTGCACCGCAACTAGAGAACAGCCCCCACTCGCCGCAACGAAAGAAAGCCTGCATGCAGCAGCCAAGACCCAGCACAGCCAAAGATAGATAAATAAATAAAATATTAAGAAGTAACAGTAGCTGCCTGAGGGAGCTGGGCAGGGAGACGGGGTTGCTGGTGTGACGGTGGGTCTGCTTATCTCTGGGAGGGTGTTTCATGCCAGTGACCTGTGGATGCCGAGTCACTTCGCTCGTAACTGCCCAGCAGAGTTGTGATCACGAGAGGGTGGGACCTCTTGGCTACACAGGCCTAGAAAGGAAGGCTCCGCTCGTGGACCTTAGAGCACCTGGGCTCACCCCTGAGTGTACAGGTGAGCAGCCTGCATGCGAAGGAAGGTGAAGAACCTTGAGAAGAGCTGGGTTCCACCAAGACCAATGCTTTTGGCATATTATTAACCTTTCTCCTGGGGGTGTTTGGGTCTGCCTGTACTTAATCGTTCTGTCATGAGTCCTTATGTCCAGAGAGCATGGGAACTGCTATTTATGAAGTTACCTCCAATGAATGAGGTGCTCCTCAAACTCATGGATCCCTCCCAGTGGACCTATGAGGTGGGGATTATCTGCCCCATTGAAGACATAGGGAAAAATGACTCCCTGGTGGCTCAGACAGTAAAAAAAAAAAAAAAAAAAAATCTGCCTGTAGTGCAGAAGACCCAGGTTCAATCCCTGCTTCAGGAAGATCCCCTGGAGTAGAAAATGGCAACCCACTCCAGTATTCTTACCTGGAGAATCCCATGAACAGAGGAGCCTGGCTGCTACGGACCATGGGGTTGCAAAGAGTTGGCACTACTGAGTGACTAACGCTGCCACTTGAAGAGATAAGGAAACTGAGTCTTACACCAAAAGGTTTTGTGACACAAGGGTCAGCCACCTCCCGACCCCTGTGCATCATAATCTTACAACCTTGGTTTTGTAGACTCTGTTACTCAATCATGTCCAGCTCTTTGCAATCCCATGGACTATAGCCTGCCAGGCCCTTCTCTCCGTGGGATTCTCCAGGCAAGAATACTGGAGTGGGTTGCCGTGTCCTTCACCAGAGGATGTTTCTGACCCAGGGATTGAACTTAGGTCTCCTGCATCGCAGGCAGATCCTTTACTATCTGAGCCACCAGGGGATGTCTGCTGTAAGCCGGGCACTGGGCACACATGTTTTGCCCTCAGGGGATGCGCGGGCTGCACCAGAAGGCAATCTGTGCTGTTTCCTCCACAGTTGGAGAATCAGTGGGTTTAGTGCAGACATAATGTGTGGTGGACAGAGCGCCAAGGGTCAGGGGAGCTGTGTGTCCTTCTCAGGCCTGTACGCTTCGTTCTCTGGCGTCACCCTCATCATTACAGCATCACTGAGCCTGCCCTTCCTTCGGGCCTGGCACCAATGGAGACAGATGCCTGCTCTGTTCAATCAGACTTTAGAGGGAGATGATTTAAACTGCTTTGATGGCACCTTTGGAAGTTGGGGCTTCTTTCAGTAATTTAGGGTGAAAGAATATGTGCTTTCATTGTAGAGAGAAGGTGGACCTGGGCTCCAGCCTTGAAGTCTTTCTTTCTACAAGGAGACTTGTTAAGTTTAAAAATCAAGAGGACACGGAAACGCATGCTGGAAAACAAGAAACCTGTTTGTGTTTTCTGGCATGTCCCTACCTCTCTGCTAGAGTGAATGTGGCTGAGCTTTTCCGAATCACTGACTATTGGACGTTCATGGGCTTAGACAGGGTAACAAATGGAAGAGGGTTATTTTCTGATCCTAATAAGTTAGAAACAGCTGTTCCTCCTAGCTTGGGAGGCAAGTCATTTGTTTTCTCCACACACACTGGCACACATATGTATACATCTTACCCACATGCTGCAAGGGAAAATTAAAAATTGCACACAGTGTTTCTAAGTAAGCCTTTTTTTTTTTTTTTTTTGTGGCTGCACAGAAAGGCATACAGGATCTTAGTTTCCAGACTGAGAATTGAACACATGTTCTCTGCAGTGGAAACTCAGAGTTCTAACCACTGGACTATCAGAGAAGTCCCACACAGTGTTTCTAAAGGGCTAAGAAGAGGAAAGAGATTTTTATCAACCATGATTCGCATTGCTGCATCTCCTCATAGTGTGCACACACTGTGTTTACGGAGCGTGGTCATGGCGTGGACTTGAGGCTGGTCTTGAGCTTCCAGAACTGCCTACCAGAGCGGAGGAGACATAGCTGCTTTAATGGCCTTGGAAACTGGAATAGGTCCTTTTCCATAACTTAGCATTGGCCATTCATTTCACTTTGTGCATACATGCTCAGTAATGTCCAACTCTGTGACACTGTGGACTATAGCCCACCAGGTTCCTCTGTCCATGGAATTTTCCATGCAAGAATACTGGAGTGGGTTGCCATTTTTTACTCCAGTTTCACTTTACCAGATGGCTATTTTTAAAATGAGTTATGTTTACTTTATTAATGTTTAAAGTAATTATCGATAAGGAGGGATTTGTTGTTGCCATTTTGTTGTTTTCTGTTACTCTTATGGTTCTTTTGTCTTTCAACAGATGTAAAGTTTCTGTTAGGCAAGATGAACATGTTATAGAGATCTTCTGTATAATGTTGCGCCTGTATTTAGCAGTGCAATATTGGACACTTAAAAGTTTCTTTAGAGGGTGGATCTCATGTTAAGTGTTCTTAGCACAATAGTACAATTTAAAAAGAAAGAATGATGTAAATGGTAGATAAATTAAAGAAAATGTGTCAGTGAAAAAGGAATTTAACTCTCATTTGAATCAACAACTTATCGGTAGCTTCTGCTTTTTACTGAGGGGAGGAAGATTGAGAACTTGCTGTGAACAGTAACTTTGGTTTCTTGGGAACTTTTTATTTTACCTTGGAATAGAGTTGATTAACAATGTTGTGCTAGATTTGGTTGTACAAAGACATGTATCCATTCTTTTTCAAATTTCTTTCTACTTGGGTTGTTACATAATGCTGAGCAGAGTTCCCTGTGCTATACAGTAGGTCCTGGCTGGTTGTCCATTTAGCAGTGTGTACCTGTCAGCTCCGAGCTCCCTCACTATCCCTTCCCCTGCTTCATCCTTCCCACCCACTAACCATGGGTTCGATGAATGGAAACTTTGAAAAAGTAGTCTCAGTAGGTATGAAGCATGAGCAAAAACGGTGAGATCATTTCTTCAACACAGACTAAAGTCTGTATTTCAGAATGTGCATTCTCAAAGTTAGTTCTAATTAACTTTGATCATGGTGTAATATTAAACAGACATTCAAGGCTTGAAAGATAGAAGCATACAAGTACTAGGCTGGGTCTGCACACACACCCTCTCTTGGTTATTCTTGGCACTTAAGTCTTGTTCCTTGCTGCAAAACCCAGATCTTGTAACCACACAGAATGTTACTGCAGTGGGGAGAGATTGCTGGACTGATTTGGTGTAAAGCTGGAAATGTTATTTTACTGAGTTTTATTAGTTTTGGTAAATATATTATTTAAATTAAAAAATTTGTCTTAAAATTGAATCTCTATTGAACTTGCCTCATTTCATGCATTTGTTATCTGGAGCAGAGATTTTCATGCATGTAATTGGTGTACTAAGATCTTTAAAAATATGATGGCTTCTGTAGGTCAGGTATGGCAGGTTTATTTATACCTCTTAATTGCTTTCATTTCATTTTCTTCATAAATTATACCACAGTGAAATCAGCCAGCCCATTTGGAGTGAATGATCCCTAAGACTGAATTGGAGGGGTGTGTTCATGACAGAAGCTTGGATCTACATTGGATTGCTTGAGGGGGAAGCACGCAGGGTCAGATACAAACAGGGTCATTTTTCCGACTTGTGCTGGAAAGATGTCTGACTCTAATCTTCCTTGTTAATGCGGTAATTACAGATACTTAGCCCACTGATCTGTTACTTGGAAGTGGTTCACACAGTCTCTGATATCAAGGAATTACTCTCTCTGTTTCTGTGTGACTCCAGTTAGGTTGGACTCCCCTGTAAAGCCCTGGAGAATGAAATGGCAACCCACTCCAGTATTCTTGCTTGGAACATCCCATGGACAGAGGAGCCTGGCGGACTACAGTCCATGGGGTCGCAAGAGTCAGACATGATTTAGCAACTAAACCATCACCACCCCTTTAAAGGGGCTTCCCAGATGGCGCTAGTGGTAAAGAACCCATCTGTCAATGCAGGAGACTCAAGAGACGTAGGTTTGATCCCTGGGTGGGAAAGATCCCCTGGAGGACGGCATGGCAACCCTCCCCAGTTTTCTTGCCTAGAGAATCCCACGGACAGAGGAGCCTGGCAGACTATAGTCCATGTGGCCGCAGAGAGTCAGACATGACTGAATGACTGAGCGTACACACATATCCTTCTAAAGAGGAAGCCCTTAAGTTTGATCAAGAGCCTCGTTCCTTGCAAAACTTGACCCAGCATGTTTGAGATTAGCCCTTGGAATTTCTCTTTTCTAGAAGTCCGACAACAAACCTTGGTGCCTTTTTCTTTCCAGGATTCAAATAATAGCTAAACTCCTCAGGGACAGCTGTGAGGCAGGTATTTTAAAAACAACCACATTTGAGTTGTCTGGGTCTGCAAACAAGTTAGTTGGTTCGTTAGTTCAGTCGCTCAGTCGTGTCCGACAGCTCTTATTCCTCCACGCTGGTCTTAGGGAACACGTGTGGATGTGGGTCCATTAAATTATGAAACGAGGATGTCTCTCAAGAATGGATGCAGAGTTAATCTCTCTGACTCATCTCAGGCACACCTTGCTAGACTGACCCAAAGCACGCCTTGTTTCTGCTCTTTTGCGTGCATGCTCGGTCACTCAGTTGTTTTCAGCTCTTTGCAGTTCTATGGACTGTATCCCACCTCCTGTGTCTGTGGGATTTCCCAGGCAAGAATACTGGAGTGGGTTGCCATTTCCTCCTTCAGGGGATCTTCCTGACCCAGGGATCGCACCTGCGTCTCCTGCATTGGTGGGAGGATTCCTCACCACTGAGTCGTTTTACTCTTTGGGTAGCCACAAGCTTGATGTTTGCAAGCACTCCTTTGTCATAGAATCAGCAGTAGTCAGGCGGTATTCATTCATTCACTGGTTAGTTTGTTCTTTTACCCAACAAATAGTGTTTGTGCATCTCCAAAGTGCCAGGCCTGCCTTAGGCTCTGGGAACACAATGTTCCAGGACTAGAGCTTATTTTCTGGGGAGACTGACAGATACCTACGTAAGACAAGGATGAGGGCTAGAAAGAAAAGAGAGACAGAGTCGGGAGTAGAGAGTGCTGGGAAATGCCTTCTTTCTTTTTTTACTTATATGAATACTTTTTTTTTTTAATCAGCAGTGCCTCTCACTCATTCACTCACTAAAATGCTCACTCACAGCTCTTTTGTTACTCTCTGAACTGTAGCCCACCAGGCTCCTCTGTCCATGGAATTCTCGAGGCAAGAACACTGGAGTGGATTGCTATTTCCTCCTCCAGGGGATCTTCCCAACCTAAGGATTGAACCCACATCTCTTGTGTCTCCTGCATTGGCAGGCAGATTCTTTATACTCTAGGATACTTTATTTTTATTAATTTTTAAAAAATTATGTATTTTTTGCAGTGGGTCCTTGTTGGCTATTTATTTTAAATATAGCAGTGTGTACATGTTACTCTCAAGGACTCCCCATCTATCCCTCCCCTCCACCCTTTTCCCCTGGTAGCTATAAAGTCACTTTCTAAGTCTGTAAGTCTGTTTTGTAAATAAGTTCATTCATATCATTTTTTTTTAGATCCCACATAAGCATCTTCTTTAGAGTGATATTTGAGCAAAGATCTCAAAGTAGCCAGGGAGGAAGCCATGCAGACATCTAGGGACAGGGGACTTCAGTTGGAGGACACAACACTCGCAAAGGCCCTGAGGCAGGAGCCTCCTTGGCATCATTAACGAGCCACAGGGTGGTCACGGTAGTTTAGGGGAGGGCAGATGAGGGAGTGTGATAGGAGATGAGTTAGGGAGGTGGCAGAAGGCTATGTAGACCTTTACTGTACCTCCAAAGGCTGGACTGGGCTGTCAAAAAAATGCATAATGCGAGAGTTGAGAATTTTATTTGAGGCAGTCAGTCAGTTCAGTTGCTCAGTCATGTCCGACTCTTTGCAACCCCATGGACTCCAGCACGCCAGGCTTCCCTGTCCATCACCAACTCGCTGAGCTTGCTCAAACTCACGTCCATCGAGTCGGTGATGCCATCCAACCATCTCATCCTCTGTCATCCCCTTCTCCTCCTGCTTTCAATCTTTCCCAGCATCAGGATCTTTTCCAATGAATGAGGACCATAGCCCAAGAGACAGCACCCAAGTAGCTTTGAGAAACTGCTCCAAAGAGGTAGGGGAGAAGGTCAGTATATATGTGATTTTGCTAAAGGCGGAGTACGTGCAATCAAGCACGTATTTTTTTCAGAGGGTTTCTGCTAGTCACAAGGAGCAGACATCACCATGAAGGCTTTTAATGCTTTTTTAGATACGAGGAGATAGAAGAATTGGGTTCCTAAAGTCGGCTCCTGAAAATATCTATCTAAAGACCTGTTCTGCCAGTTTTTCCCAGAGCACAGAATGCCTCATTTCTGCTCTCCACCTTGAACTCATTTCAGAGAGTGTGTTGAAAATTAGAAGCTGCTGCAGCACACGACTTAATCCTTGTGGAGGCAGATGGCAAGTGCCCATGGCAAGTGCCAATGTGTATTAATAGTTCACAGGACCATGGAAAGGACTTTGACCTTTGCTCTGAGTGAGTGGTAACGAGTGTGACCGAAGACGTGTCATGATCTTGTTCCTACTTTTACAACATCACTCTGAACTCTGTGTTGAAAATTTTGAGAGGGGGAGCAAGAAGAGGTAGGAAGTAGGGAAGATGGGTAGGCAGTTTCTGGGGGGAGATGGTGGTGACTGGGTGGGAGGAAGTGGTCGATTTTGGACGTGTTTCAAAGGTAGGGCAGACAAAGGTTCCCTGAGCCCTTGGTGGGGGTGAGGGAAGGAGCAGAGACTAAGCCAGGCACCTGGAAGTGTTATGCTGCCCCCACTGAGCTGGGAAGGTAATTTGGGGTGAATCTAGGAAGGGCTTTGGGAATTTGGGTTTGGATGAGTTGAGTTTGGGACGCCCCGTTAGACACCCAGGAGGAGATGTTTTGTGCACAGTTGGAGTTGAGGGGAGGTGTTTGGAATGGATGGATCACCAACATATAGTGGATGTTCAGAGTCATGGGGCTGGCTTTAAGGGTCTCAGAGACTGAGAGTGTCCTGAGAAGAGGACAGGGCTGAGCAGAGCCTGCAACCATTTTTTGAGGCCGGAAAATGAGAAAGAATTACCGAAGGAGACTTCCGTGCACCTCATCCATGACCGTTTATGCCTTCAGAGATAAATCCCTTTTCAGAAGTTTGGTTGAGGGGGTGGGATTGGGGAGAGGACAAAATTATATGTGTGCGCTCAGTCTGCTTTTACCCACTGAGAAAAGACAAAGCACAGAGGTGGGGAAGAGAAGTTAGGGATAAAAAATACCGACTTCTAATTTGGAAGAGTCAATACTTGTATATACAGATCTAAAGCTAAGTTAAGTGAAAAGGGGTGAAGAGATGAATCAGGGATTCATCTATGTGTGGGTGGAACCTGAAGGCTCTGGGACTGGGGAAGGGGGGGATGACAGCTTTGGTTCAGGTAATGGATCTCTCTTTTTGCAGCTTGAATGGCCTTGGGGAAATTCCTAATGATCCTCAATAATGATAGTGTTAGTCACTCAGTCGTGTCTGGCTCTTTGTGACGCTATGGACTGTAGCCCACCAGGCTCCTCTCTCCATGGAATTCTCCGGGCAAGAATACTGGAGTGGGTTGCCATTTCCTTCTCCAGGGGATCTTCCCAACCCAGGGATCGAACATGGCTCTCCCGCACTGCAGGCAGACTCTTCACCTACTGAGCCACCAGGGAAGCCCAATGATCCTCAATAGGTGTCTGTATATTGTTGGTTACATTCAGTCAATGGATAAAACACTGAACCTAGAGAGGGCTTTGATGACATAGGGTTACTTACATGTTTTTGTTAGAAATACTCCAGAGGCATCATTCTTAGGCTATTTTAAGGTCTGATCAACTGGGAACCACTGTTTTCAGGTCTCCCAAGATGCAAATTACCCGTGTTTGCTTAAGGGAATACTTGCAGTTTGGAGACCTTTGGTTTGTGCTTCTTTTCCCAGTGTTTGTGCTGAAAACTGATCTACTAAATGAGCATCCATTGCTTGTTCATTATTTTAAGCTTAGAAATTCAGTATTTTTCTTCTGTGGGTGTTACAGACTGAACTGTGCCCCCCTAAAATTCATATGTTGAAGCTCTAACACAAAGTACCTCTGAATACAGAGCTTCCTTGGTGGCTGAGAAGGTATTCTAATGCCTGAAGTTCAGGAAACCCGGGTTGGATCCCTGGGTTAGGCTGGGTTGGGAAGATCCCCTGGAGAAGGGAATGGCTACCCACTCCAGTATTCTTCCCTATAGAATTCCATGGACAGAAGGAGCCTGGCAAACTACAGTCCATGGGGTTGCAAAGAGTCAGACACAACTGAGCAACTGTATTTGGAGACAGAGTCTTTACAGAGGTAATTAAGTTAAAATGAGGCCATTAGGATGGTCCTAATCCAACTCAATCTGATTTGTGTCCTTATAAGCAGAGGAGATTAAGACAAAGACATACAGAGGGAAGGCCATATGAAGACATAGGGAGAAGATGGCCATCTCCAAACCAAGGAGGGTCCTCAGGAAAGCCAGCCATGCTGGCACTTTGATTATGAGCTTGTAGGCCTCCAGAACTGTGAGAAAGTCAATTTCTGTTGGATAAGCCCCCCAGTCTGTGTGGTATTTTCAGATGAATACAATGGGGAAACAAACAGAAAAAGAAGTTTTGCGATAGAAGTAGATGAAGATATAGATACAAGTGTATGGATATTTAAAATTAAATACCTTAATCCCCAACTTCATTATTTTTCTCCTATCAAGCATAATCCGATTTGGCAAAAAAAGCTTTGAGCACATTTTAATTTCGCTGGTTTCTTAAGATAGATTTATTTATCTGTTTTTTCACACTCCTGCTCCCAGGATTAGTCAATTAGTAGATGCAAATATAAAACTTTATATATTAGCAAAACTTGACCCCACTTCTTTCTTCCTGGGGTGACTCTCCTTAAAGTGAAAGTGAAAGTTAAGTTGGTCAGTTGTGCCCGACTCTTTGTGACCCCATGGATCAGTCGTGCCCCGACCCCATGGATAGTAGCCTGCCCCAAGCTCCTCCATCCATGGGATTTTCAAGGCAAGAGTACTGGAGTGGGTTGTCATTTCCTTCTCCAGGGAATCTTCCCAACCCAGGGATTGAACCCAGGTCTCTTACATTGTAGACAGACGCTTTACCATCTGAGCCACCAGTTAAGTCAAGTTGCAGATCAAATCCAGTTCCAGGCTAAAGTACCACAATTTCTCTTTTCTCTTCCAGGCTGACCCCACTGCAAGAATGCATTTTTCTTTTCTTTAGTATGGCAGACTCTGTCCTGGAAATTCACAGGAGTGACATTGTTAGCAGTTGTTCTTAAAATCTGGCCCTACCTTTTTTTTTTTCCTTTTGCAGAGATGTGTCTCTGACCTGCCTTTGAAGAGTAAAATTGTCACCTGTGCTCTTCACAGTGCCAGGTTTTTGGTGGCTGTCCGGAAGTCAGCCAGGGCAGGGCCTCTTTCGGATATTGTCCTCACAGCTCCATGGGGGTCAGTGGTCATGGACCGTCCAGGCTGGTTATCTGGCGTCATGGGTTTTGACCATAGAGCCGGAGAGTTTCAGTGTTTCAGCTAACATTCAGATTTCAGGAGCGATGGATTTAGCCGACTGGCCATTTGATCCAGCTATCCCACTCCTATTATAGGTATATATGAAAGAACTGAAAGTAGGATCTCAGAGAGATATTTGCATTAACATAGCACTTTATTCATAGCAGCATTAGTCACCATAGCCCAAAGGTGGCAGCAACCCAAATGTCCATGTAGGGATGAAGACCATTTCCCTGACATTCTGCCACTTCTTTTTTTTTTAATTTAAATTCAGGTACCCTAGAAAGCCACTGGCTGTTATAAACAGGAGAGCGTCTTGACTTAATTTACATTAAACTTTCTTTAAATTGTGGTTAAAATATACATAATGTATATGTAACATAAAATTTACCACCTTAATCATTTTAATTGTGCATTCACAAAATGTGAAGTACTTTCACATTGTTATGCAAGCGATCACCAGAACTCTTTCATCTTCCTAAACTGATTCCCTGAAGGAAGAAATAGCAACCCATTCCAGTATTCCTGCCTGGGACAGCGGAGCCTGGTGGGCTACAGTCCATGAACTCACCAGTGTCAGACACGACCGAGTGACTAAATAACAACGACAATCTATGTGTCTGTATCTGTGGGTGTATGCTCAGTCACTTCAGTTGTGTCTGACTCTTTGCGACCCCACGACTCTAGCCTGCCAGGCTCCTTTGTCCATGGGATTTTCCCACGGACAAGAATACTGGATCAGGTTGCCATTTCCTATTCCAGAGCATCTTCCCAACCCAGGAACCGAACCCACGTCTCCCGTGCCTCCTGCTGTCTCTGTCTCTGTATCTATCTGAAAGTGGGATTGCTGGACCCTATGGTAGTTCTGTGTTAGCTTTTCTGAGGGACTGCCATACTGGTTCCCACAGCAGCTGCACCATTTTACATTCCCACCAACAGGGTACAGGGTTCCAGTTACTCTATGTCCTTGACCTTGCTATATTCTGTTTTTCCAGCACAGCCACCCTGCTGGGTGTGAGGTGGTAAGTCACGGCGGTTTCTGCCACGATTTCAAGGGCCTGATGTGTGTGCGTTACGTTGTCAGATGTCTTACTCTGCAGAGACAGTAAGACCCAGTTCCTGCCACAAGGGACAACTCTCATGGTCTGTTGAAGAAGAGAGGCAGCTAGACAGAATATTGTAACACGGCATGACAAGTGTTGTGATGGGGACAAGTCTTAAGAGGACACAGCGTGGATGCAATCAAGGAAGACTTCCCAGAGGCGGGGGTACTTCTTTTTAAATTTATTTCTGTCCGTACTGGGTCTTCATTGTTTCACATGGGCTTTCTCTGTTTGCAGCAAACAGGGGCTACTCTCTAGCTGCGGTGTGTTACCACAGTTCTCATCATGGTAGCTTCTCTTATGAACGGAGCACGGGCTCTAGGGCACGTGGGGTCAGTAGTTGTGGCACACAGGCTTAGCTGCCCCGCGGCATATGAAATCTTCCCAGACCAGGGATCGATCTGGTGTCGCCTTCATTGGCAGGCAGGTTCTTATCCACGGGACTACCAGGAAAACATTCAGGGGTACGTCTTAAAGCATTCTCTAAAGCCTACTTTGGAACAGGGACCTAGAAAAATGAGAAACTAAACTTAAACTCTTAAGTGGTTGACGGATTTGGGTTAGAGCCATATTTTTTTTTGGAATAGAATGACGTTTGAGGCATTTTTCCTGTCTCTCTGTGTGTCTCCTTGGCTCTGAAATGTTGTAAAGGTCACTTAATTGGGATACTTACTTTACAGTTTCTGGTTATCAGAAAGAAGCCAAACTCAGATCCCTGGGGCCGGTAAGTAGGTGGGAGGTGCTCACCGAGCCTGACCCACGTGAGGTATGTTTGGTATTTCATCCATTCTGGGGACGTTTGAAGGTTCTGGGTCCCGGGAGTCTGTCATGTGGGGGTAGGTGCTGTGACAAGATTTGGAGAGAGCAACAAAGCACATAGAGGCTGCTATTTAAGAATAGTGCTATTCTTATTGTGGTGACTCACACTTGCAAACCTTTGAGGCTCTCTGCAGAGGAAGAAAGTGTTGGATTGCAGCTTGGAGGTGGGCATTGTGGCTCCCGGTCCTAGGGTGGAGGCTGTGTGTGATCTCACCCATGTTTCTGCCCAGGTGGCACTTGTGGTAACGAACCCGCCTGCCTACACAGGAGACAAAAGAGATACAGGTTCAGTTCTAGTGCTGGAGAGAACCCTTGGAGGAGGGCATGGCAACCCACTCCAGTATTCTTGCCTGGAGAATCCCATGGAGAGAGGAGCCTGGCAGACTACAGTCCATGGGGTCACTCAGAGCCGGACATGACTGAAGTGACTTAGCATGCATGTGCTGCTTTTTGTAAATGAGGACTCTGACTTCCAGGGTGGTGGAGAGATTTCCCAGGGCAGCACAGCTCATATATGTAGAGCTGCGAGGGGGAAGCAGTGGGAGAACCTTTCCTGGACGCATTCTAATTCTTGAGATGGGTTAAGAAGTAGCTGGAACATTCATTTTAAAGGTTGAGCATGGATGTGCTCAGCGGTCACTGAATGGGAGAAGCAGAAGAGGCTTCAGCCAAGTAGCATCTTGGTGATGGCTGAGAGAGAGCATCAGTCAAGAGTACCACGCTCCTTCCCACATCACCTGCCCTGTCCCTCTGTCTGCTTCCACCAGATCCTTTCATCATCACCTGTGTACCCGGATAGAAATCTTGATGTTAACTCCAGCTTCAACATTACTGGCGATAAAAAGTCCTGGAAATTGTAGCAGAGTTGTCTGTGATTATGTATTGGCTTTCTATGGCTGCTGTAACAAAATCCATACACTGGGTGGCTAAAAGCAGTGGTCCCCAATCTTTTTGTCACCAGGGACCTGTGTCCTGGAAGACAATTTTCCCATGTACCAGTCGGGGGATGGATTCAACATGATTCAAGTGCATCACATTCATTGTGCACTTTTTTTTTTTTTTTTTTACATTAGCTCCTCCTTGGATCATTAGGCATTAGATTCCAGAGGTTAGGGACCGCTAGCTTAAAGAACGGAAATGTATCGCGTCACAGATGGGAAGCTGGAAGTCTGAGATTAAGGTGCGGGCAGGGTTGGCTTCTCTTGAGGCCTCTCTCCTTGACTTGCAGACAGCCGCCCTCTTCACATCTGCCTTCTTTGTGTGCCTGCCCCTGGTGTCTCTTCCTCTCCTTAAAGGACACCAGTCAGATTGCATTAGGGCCCATCTTCACAGCTTCATTTAATTTAATCACCTCTTTGGAGCCCTTCTCTCCAAATACAAATCCCTTCTGAGGTCCTGGGAATTGGGACTTCAACATAAAACAGCAGGTACAGGGCATGCTACCCGTTCTCTTGGCATAGCATCCTCCTCACCTGTTGCACTTTACTTAACTGAAAAGAGTTACTTGTATAATTAGGGGCTTTCCTGGTAGCTCAGCTGGTAAAGAATCTGCCTGCAATGCAGGAGACCCCAGTTCAATTCCTGGGTCAGGAAGACCCACTGGAGAAGGGATAAGCTATGCACTCCAGTATTCTTGGACTTCCCTGGTGGCTCCGCTGGTAAAGAATCTGCCTGCAATGTGGGAGACCTGGGTTTGATCCCTGAGTTGGGAAGATCCCCTGGAGAAGGGAAAGGCTACCCACCCCAGTATTCTGGCCTGGAGAATTCCATGGACTGGATAGTCCATGAGGTCACAAAGGCAGACACGACTGAGTGACTTTCACCCCCTTGTGTAATTAGTTGCTTAATATTCATCTGCCCCTTTAGGCTGGGCTTGCCTGGTGAGTTATAAAGAATCTGCCTGCAATGCAGGAGACTCAGCTTCAATCCCTGGGTCGGGAAGAAATGGCTAACCCACTCCAGTATTCTTGTCTGGGAAATCCCATGGCCAGAGGAACCTGGTGGGCTACAGTCCATGGGGTCACAAAAGAGCTAGACACTACTTAGCAACTAAACAACAAACAAGCCTTTAGGCTGTAAGAGGTGTGAGATGGAATTGTGTCTGTTTTACTTGTGGCTAAAGCTCTAGGTTTGGAGCATAATAGATGCTCAATAAACCTATATTGGTTGAAGCCAGGAATGAGTCTTTTCCTCTGTTCCACTTGCTGTACCCTTTCATATATCTCCTCCACCCACCCACAGCTCCCTTCCTACCTCTGCTTATTAGTGGGACACATATTGGCCATGCTTGTTGAACATGGCAGGTAAGGGCTTCCCCAAAGAAAGACTGATAAAATCTCAACTCAAGAATCCATGCGAGGGAGCACTGCAGACTTTTCCACTTGTTCAGCTAGGGCCATCATTTCTTACCATCCTTGAATATTATGACATGAATATGTTATTCTAAGCCTATATGGATCTCTCAGTTCACTGAATCATCCTAAAAATTATTTTCAGGGAGTCTGTATTTTGACCACTGAAGGAAGCCATGTGGATGCATCTCAGCTTCCTGTCCATACTGTAGCTTCCAGGAGAGCAAGGCTATATCTCAGGATGCTTTTTCCTTCCAGGTACCCAGGTGGCACTAGAAGTAAAGAACTCGCCTGCCAGTGTAGGGGACGTAGGAGACACAAGTTCAATCCCTGGGCCAGGAAGATCTCGGGAGGAGAAAATGGCAACCCACTCCAGTATTCTTGCCTGGAGAATCCCATGGGCAGAGGAACCTAGTGGATTACAGTCCATAGAGTCACAAAGAGATGGACACAACTGAAGTGACTTAGCACACACGCACCCATCTGAGTGCCTGGAATGACTTTTTCCCAGGAAGACATTGGAGAGATTAAATGAGAAAAGATAGTGATGTAGGAGTCAAGATCCTTCCACAGCTTGGCCAACTGTCCAAGGCAACAAGGATCCATCGTGCTTGTTTCTCTTTAGGATAGAACGATAAGAATGAAAGCAGTCTCGGGGGAAAAAAAAAAAAAAACTTCCATGTATCAGGTGAACTCTCTGCAAAGGAGACTTTTTGACCTTAAAATCTGGTGAACTATAGCTCAGTCAAAGCTAATGAGGGGAGAGAGCGAGCTAGTCGGGAGAGAATGCAGATTGACTCAGAGTTTCTTTCTCCGAAGGCAATTTGCATGACAATGATTACATATTGGGTTGGAGGCTCTTTGGCTTTCTTCCAGAGCAACTATTGTGGATGCGGAGCCCCTTTAGAAACCTGGTTTTAAAAGGAAATTAAATGTGAAGGGTTGCATTGCTGTCGCTGTTAGCCTTGGGAAGGGATTAGAGGGGACGCTTTGTCATGCGAAATGTCGGGAAAATTCATGAGGAGATCCGCAGGTTGTCTACTTGATAAAAAATCTAACCCCCCCTAATGGATTTTGAAAAAGGTAATTTAATTTTAGCTCATGATTAGCTATCATAGGCAGGGGCGAGGCGGGTAATGCCCTTCATCTTTCTGGGGACTGTGAGTTTTTCTACCTTTATAAAATAAAATGCAACCGAAATACAATTTTTGTCTGTAGTTTATGACTCTGCAGACAGTGGAATGGGAAAGTTTATAGTCATTATTCCTGAAGAATAGAAAACTGTGTGTGAGAGAGCATGACACAAAACAGCTTCTAATTTATTTGGCAAGAGTCAGTAACTTCTTAGGCTGGCTGCCCTGGTGGCTGAGTGGTCATGAATCCACCTGCAGTGCAGGAGACGCAGGAGACGTGGGTTCGATCCCTGGGTTGGGAACATCCCCTGGATTCTATGGACTGAGGAGCCGCGGGCTGTGGTCCATAATGTCACAAAGAGTTGGACACAACTGAGTGGCACAGCAACTTATTAGGCAGGAGAAAGTTAGAGAACTGTGCAGAGGAAAGGAAGCAGAAGGAAAGTTTAGGTGGGTGATGTACAGATAGATGGAGAAGTAGGTGGATAGGGAGATGGAGCGTTGGACCTCATATATTGGACATCTCTATGTCCCAGTAGTGAAAGAAGCAAAGACCTTTGTTGTGTTAGTCGCAGGCAACTGTGTTAGGGCCCAGAGAGGCTGCTCTGGGCTTGATGGTCAGAAACCTTTAATGTGAGCACAAGAAAGTTGAGGAAAGAGGAATAGAGTCCTTACTATCAGGTTGGCCAAAATGTTTGTTTGGTTTTCCATACCATCTTAAAAAAAAACAAAAAACAAAAAACCAAAGATACTTTTTGACCAGCCTAGTTTTGTTTTTTATTCTTTTTATTTTATTATTTTTATTATTATTTTTATTCTTTTTATTATTTTCTTTTTCTTTTATTATTCTTTTTATTATTTTATTTTTCTATTATTTTTAAAGATATAATTCACATGCCTTAAATTCACCCTTTAAAAATATACAAATCAGCATTTGCTAATTCTAGGGTGTTTTCATCAGACCGCCCCCCCCCGCCCCCCCCCCCGCCCCACCAAACAAACTTTATAACCATTAGCAACTCATGTTCCAACTTGCCCCTCAGTTCAGTTCAGTTCAGTTCAGTCGCTCAGTCGTGTCGGACTATTTGCGACCCCATGAATCGCAGCACGCCAGGCCTCCCTGTCCATCACCATCTCCCGGAGTTCACTCAGACTCACGTCCACCGAGTCCGTGATGCCATCCAGCCATCTCATCCTCTGTCGTCCCCTTCTCCTCCTGCCCCCAATCCCTCCCAACATCAGAGTCTTTTCCAATGAGTCATCTCTTCGCATGAGGTGGCCAAAGTACTGGAGCTTCAGCTTTAGCATCATTCCTTCCAAAGAAATCCCAGGGCTGATCTCCTTCAGAATGGACTGGTTGGATCTCCTTGCAGTCCAAGGGACTCTCAAGAGTCTTCTCCAACACCACAGTTCAAACGCATCAATTCTTCGGCGCTCAGCCTTCTTCACAGTTCAACTCTCACATCCATACATGACCACTGGAAAAACCATAGCCTTGGCTAGACGGATCTTAGTCGGCAAAGTAATGTCTCTGCTTTTGAATATGCTATCTAGGTTGGTCATAACTTTTCTTCCAAGGAGTAAGCGTCTTTTAATTTCATGGCTGCAGTCACCATCTGCAGTGATTTGGGAGCCCCCAAAGATAAAGTCTGATACTGTTTCCACTGTTTCCCCATCTATTTCCCATGAGGTGATGGGACCGGATGCCATGATCTTTGTTTTCTGAATGTTGAGCTTTAGGCCAACTTTTTTGCTCTCTTCTTTCACTTTTATCAAGAGGCTTTTTAGCTCCTTTTCACTTTCTGCCATCAGGGTGGTGTCATCTGCATATCTGAGGTTATTGATATTTCTCCCGGCAATCTTGATTCCAGCTTGTGTTTCTTCCAGTCCAGTGTTTCTCATGATGTACTCTGCATATAAGTTAAATAAGCAGGGTGACAATATACAGCCTTGACATACTCCTTTTCCTATTTGGAACCAGTCTGTTGTTCCATGTCCAGTTCTAACTGTTGCTTCCTGACCTGCATACAGATTTCTCAAGAGGCAGGTTAGGTGGTCTGGTATTCCCATCTCTTTCAGAATTTTCCATAGTTTATTGTGATCCACACAGTCAAAGGCTTTGGCATAGTCAATAAAGCAGAAATAGATGTTTTCATAACCATTAGCAACTCATGTTCCACCTTGCCCCTGGTCACCACTAATTCTCTTTTTCTTTCTCTATGCTTTTGCCTTTTGGGACATTTCATATAATGCAGCCATACAATATATTTGATTTTCTGTCTGACTTCTTTAACGTGGCATTTTGTTTTCACGGTTTATCCATGTAATAGTGTGTATCAATACTACATTCCTTTCTTTTTTTTTTTTAACTTAACACCTTTAATGGTCCAAATATTCAGGGAAATGCAAAATAAGTGTCTATGTTCTTGAGGAATTATATCTGCAAGGAACACACTGAAAAACTCAATTATTTGGGCAAAATGATTGGTAGGAGGCAAGAAATACACATTGAATTTCTGTTGCTGATGAGGTCTTATCCCAAAGTCTTCTCTATGAAGTGGGAATAATATTACCTGTCTCATCCTTTTTAGAAACTCTGTTTTGTTGAGGTGTAATTGACATGTGACATTATATTAGTTTCAGGTGTACAGCATAGTGGTTCACTACCTGTATACATGGTGCAATGATCATTCTTTTTTATGGCTAAAAAACATTCCATTTTATGGATGCACCACATTTTCTTTATTCAGTTGGTGATGGATATGTGAGCTCTTCCTTCTTTGGGCCTGTTGTAAATAATGCTGCTGTGAGCATTTGTGCGCAAGTCCTTATGGGAGAAATGTTTTTATTTCTCGAGAGTGTACATCTAAGAGTGAGGTGGCTGAGTCATATGGTATCTCTGTGTTAACCTTTGAGGAACTGTTGAACTATTTTCAAAAATAGCCACATTATGGTACTTTCCAACCAGTGATATACAAGAACGTCCTTTACTGTTTGAGCCCCTGCTGTCTGCCAAGCGCTATGCTATCCTCTTGGTGTGTCTGTCAAGTGAGCTTATAGTCTTTATTCCTTCTTTACAGGATAAGAAATGGAGGCTCTGAGTGTTCAAGAGAGAGAGACGGACTTCCCTGGTGGTCCAGTGGTTAAGACTCCACACTTCCAATGTAGGGTTGTGGGTTCCATCCAGAAACTGAGATCCCACATGCCATGCCATGGCCAAAAAGAAAAGACAGAGAAAAAGAGAGATCACTGACGTTATTGTTTTATGACTACATGTGGGATCTCCCCTAGGACCGCACCCCAAATTCCTGCCCCAGGACTTGGTGGGGGTTACTTGAAGCCAGCCCCTTATCAAGTAACGCGGTCAACCAGCCTTGGGCAGAGGCACTGCGTCCAGCTCAGCGGCAGGATCTCTGCCGAGTAACTAGCCTTTCTGCTGTGTCTGCGGCTGGAACCAGGGCAGAAACCAAGGGAAGCCAAGAGCCTCACAGGCCGTCTGGGGCCCAGGAGGATGCTGTGGATCAGAACCAGAGTGAGGACAGAATGGGTTGGACTGGTCCCTGACTGTGATCCCTGGAGCTCCACTAGGTGGGAGCAGCTGGACATTCTCAAGGCTCACTGCCTTGAGACAGTATGCTGTCTCAGGCCACACCCACCCACACCTGCCTTAAATTAGAAACCCAAATAGTATTGATCCATGGTTTTGTTTAGTTATTTCTCAGTTATCATTCTCCCCATTCTTGACTTTTGGCTCTGTTTTTGTTATTTTTGCCAAATGGAGGAATATAAGGAAATATATCCCAAGTGAAAGTGCTCTTCCAGCCCAAGGCTAATGAGCACCATCTTACCTGGCTACCTCCTCTGCAGGGAGGAAAGGCTGGTGATGCCACCCACACCTGGGCAGGTGTTGCCTCAGATCTCCCAAAAGTTCTGGTGCTGGCTTGGGGTTAACAAGTTCTTGATTTGCTGGGGAGAGTGTCCCAGATGCCAGAAACGAGCAATGAAACACTCCTTCCTTCTCCATTCATGGCAGCCCTTTGGAAATGAACACTGGCATTTCAGTGTTGGGGCCTATCAGAATAGACATGTTCTGTAGGTCATTAATCCCTCCAAGGCTTCTAAGTCTTCCCAAGCCAAGAGCAATACATTCAGGGTATTTTTCATAGATTATTTTCCTCAAACTCTGGCTCTAAAGGTTCTTTTCTAGGAGGTGGAGAGTAGCTGGGGCTTGGAAGTGTATGTGTTTTCTTTTGGTCTCTTCTCGCTTCTTTCATCTTTCTTTAGTGAAACCTGCAAACCATGCTGGTGTTCACCTGCATAAACCGGCAGCCTCCAGGCTGAGCTGGGCAGGTCTCCTATTCACCACGGGAGACAGGTGTCTGTTTCCCTGTGGAATGCTCACGTCTACTCAGCCTGTTCTTCTCATCTGAGGACTCTAACAAGGGAAGAAGCATAGTCATATGGAACCAGGGAAGAGCAGGAGAGGTGAATTGGAGAACAGTGAAGACGGAGAAATCCATCCTGGTCAGAGGATGTCTTGAGCTCAAGGGATCGCGGTGGCATGGACAGCTCTGGAGCTCTGGTGAATTGGCCTTTCCTGTGTGTTCACAGGCAGGATTAAGACTAAGATGTGGAAGATATCACCATGAGGCTGATGTTGACTCTTTAGAGAACATAGAAATGAGCCCCATGAAGGAGGCTGTTTGGAGGGCTCACCAATGAGTTGGTACCTCTGGAGGTTTTTAGAATGAGGCTGGACTCCATTCTGGCATCAATGTGGAGGATGTGTATTGCATTAAGAAAAGGACCAGAGCGGCCCTGCACGATCCGGAGAGTTTAGGTGTTTGTGTGTTTGGTCAGTTCGTATTTTCTGGTGGGGGAGCTGTTTTGTATCTGCTGAATTCATCAGTTCTCCAAGAAGCTGGATTTTCCCATGTGCACTTCTGGTGGCTGTGTCTTTGTTTACATTACTATACCTGGGCCCATCAAGATCAGGAAGAATTTTGCCTCTTACTTCCCTTCCTCTCGTTTCTGGGGTTTGAATCAGAGATGTCGCAATTTTCCACCAGGAGCCACACAACTGCTGTAAGGAAATCTGTTGATTTCCGGATACGGTCATGTTACTCCGCGGTCCTTGCCTACTGACGGGTGTGCTTCCTTTCTGTGTCCTCATTCTGTTATGTATATTTTCACACTGGAGCTGCAGGGAGAGGAGCTTGAAATTTGAGAGCTCCACGGGGTCCAGACACTCTTCAGTCACGTCCCTGTTTTACACACGTGTGGTTTGCGGCAGAGATTTGTCTCAGGCCATCGGTGACAGGGGCAGAGATGGCCCTAGGGTCTATAGACCCACATCCCACATGTGCTGACCTTTATTTTTTCTTGCTGTCAGGGTAATTGTTTTTCTGTCATGATCCCTAGGATAGAAGCAGCACAGTTCTTTGCTCTCTTTAACAGCAGACTCCTTGGAAGAGTCTGGACCTCCTGCTTTCATTTCTTCACCGCTTGTTCTCTCTTGAACCTACTTTGGGCTTTGGTTCTCTGAAACTGGTTCTGCAAAATTCACTGATGCCTTGGTATTATCCAGTCCAAGGGCTGCTTCTCAGACCCCATCATTTCTAGGTGTTCTGTCTACATTCTGTCTACATTGGTTTTCCTTTCTTGACCCTTCTCCTTCTGGTCCTCAGGATTCAGGCTTCCTTTCCCCTCCCTGTGTTTCTGTGTTGCCTTGGTGACTCCTCAAGGACTGTGTCTTTAAATTCCATTTAGATACTGGTGACTCCCAATTTTATGTCCTCAAACCTGACCTCATCATATCAGATGCTTGATGTTTCCATTTGGATGTCTCATAGGCATCACAGATTGACTATATCCCGCCCAGACTCTTGATTCTGTGTCATACCACTTCGTACCCAAATCTTTTTTCTCCCTGTTTCTCCATCTTACTTAGTGGCACCAATATCCAACAGTCTTCGTTAATCAGGCCAGAAATGTGAAAGGGAGCTCTTCTTGAAGCTTTTCTTTCTCTTGTGTGTTTTCAGATAAATTGAGGCTTGGCTGATCTGTGCTGAGTTTGGCTGGGCTTGGTTCTAAGCTACACACTGGATCCAGCTATCCCATCTGTCTCTTCCCTCCCTTGGACCAGTGGGCCACCCAAAGCATGGTATTATGATGATACCAAGTTGAAGAGACCAAGACCAACAGTGCAGGCACATTTCAAGCCTCTACTGATGTCACAGCCACTGGTCCCTTTTTGGCCTAAGCAAGTCTTATGATCAAGCTTAGAGTTAAGGGTGGGGAAGTATGCTCTGCCCAGCCAGATGGTCAGGCTTAATGTTAATGAGGTGGGATGGGTACTCCTCCCAGGGGTGTGGAGGGCAGAGAGTCTGTATTTGTTGAACAGAAGTCCAAGGTACTACCTTGGGGATGTGCTTAAAGGAGAGGAGAAAAAAATTCCCTTCTAAGTAAATGGAATCTTCTCATAGGGTCTTTTTGTGAGAAACTGGATGTGTGTTTTTCAAACTTGCGGTGCTTCTGAATAGCATAGGTATCTTATTTTAAAGTTGAGAATAGGTGTCTTATTTTAAAGTTCTAATAGTTTATTAGGACTGCTGGTGGTGGTGGTGATGGTGGTAAGGTGATAGTGATGGCAGTGATGGACGTGGTGATGGGGTGTGTGTGTGTTTGTGTATGTTGAAAGATAGTGATACTGATAATTTTGGTGGGTGAAGGAAGTAGCGACATTTTCCTAGGGTGGTACATTCTTGTTTGTCTTACTCTTCCTTATCATTTCCTGAATTCAGAATTTACTTTCTCTGATATGAACACAGTGTCATGTGGATCTACACGTACGCTATTTTAAAATTATGTGCTTTTTGCAGAATTTGGTAAGGGTTAGTGTTGCTAATGTTCACTGCTCTCTCTCTCTCCTCTTTAACCCCCTTGCTAGGAATAAAATCCTAGGTGGGCTCGGGGCATGAGAAGGGAGGAGAGGAATTTCCTCTGAAAGCCATCAGACCCAACAGGTGCTGAGCGAATGTAGCAGGTGGCCTGGACTGCAGAGGCTTGTGTGCATTTGACGCCAGCAGATTTCTTAGGTTGTGGCAGAGGGCTTTCTTCAATTCAGCATGTTTCCTAAGCAGCCCTGGGTCAGCTTTATTTTCCTTTTGTGTAGTTTTGTAAGTGACGTGCGGCTAAGTGACACAGTTCACCTGCGAAGCCAGGGTCTTTCATCCATCTGCTCTGAGCAACCTGACAATTGCCAAACTTTTCTTTATTTTGTTAGAAATACTCTTTTCACTTCCACACTCAGGCAGATGCATCAGCCAGAGCCTGGGCCAGGCCAAAGACATTTATTTATCACCTCCACACACAGGGGGTTGTTTATGCCAATGTTTGCTTGGCATCAAGAGTGGGATTTAGGACTTTTTGATCCTTTTCATCACAGTGGCATGAAATCTGAGAGTGCATTTCATTAATGCATGCTTGGCAGCCTGGTATACAGAAACCCAGATCTGTATCCACCCCTTGCCACTTTAAGTGACCTAAAGAACATTCTTCATCCTCATTGGGCCTCCCTTCTCCTATATGATGACTGTGGACGGGGCTATTCTTAGGCTCAAATTAAATGATCTTTGTAGAAAGATTCCAGGAAGTCTAAAGTTCATAATACATGTAAGACATGTCATTTTGAATAAAACTGCAGTTTGAAAATTTATAGACAGTTTGTTCCAAAGGGACTTCAAGCAAATAACAGTGATTCATATCGCTTGGAACTATAAAGGCTGCATGAGCAGTTTGGATAATGGGCAGAAATGTACTTCCAGGATTCTGGCTCCGGGGGTGGGGAGCACATGTCGAGAGACTTATTAGTCATCGCTTTGTCTTCTGGGACAGAATCCAGCAGTGGATGGCCATCTGTTATGGAATGAAAGTGTGTGTTCCCCCCACCCCTCCAGTTCATATGTTGTGACCCTAACCCCCAGTGTGATGATGTTCGGAGGTGGAGACTTTGGAATTAAATAGGGTTAGATGAGATCATGGTTAGATAGCATCACTGAGTCAGTGGACATGAACTTGAGAAAACTATAGGAGATAGTGGAGACAAGGAAGCCTGGCATGCTGCAGTCCATGGGGTCGCAAAGAGTCAGACACGACTTAGAAACTGTACAGTGACAATGAACAAGATGAGATCATGGGTTGGGTCCCCCAATGGAATTAATACCCTTATAAGAAGAAGAAAGGACACACGGTTTGCTCCTCCTCTGTCATGTTAGGACACAAGAAAGTGGCTGTCTGCAAGCCCTCACCAAGGACCCAGCACGCTGGCCCCTAATGTTGAACTTCCCAGCCTCTGGAATTCTGACAAATGTCTGTTATTTAAACTAGTGGTCCTCAGTGTTCGTGGCACCAGGGACCAGCTTCATGGGAGACATTTTTTCCATGGACTTCGTTGGGGGGATGATTTCCGGACGATTCAAGTGCATTACATTTATCATGCACTCTACTTCTGTTTTTATTACACCAGCTCCACCTCAAATCATCAGGCATTAGATCCCAGAGGTTTCAGTTCAGTTCAGTTTAGTCGCTCAGTCGTGTCCGACTCTTTGCGACCCCATGAATCGCAGCACACCAGGCCTCCCTGTCCATCACCATCTCCCGGAGTTCACTCAGACTCACGTCCATCGAGTCCGTGATGCCATCCAGCCATCTCATCCTCTGTTGTCCCCTTCTCCTCCTGCTCCCAATCCCTCCCAGCATCAAAGTGTTTTCCAATGAGTCAACTCTTCGCATGAGGTGGCCAAAGTACTGGAGCTTCAGCTTTAGCATCATTCCTTCCAAAGAATTCCCAGGGCTGATCTCCTTTAGAATGGACTGGTTGGATCTCCTTGCAGTCCAAGGGACTCTCAAGAGTCTTCTCCAACACCACAGTTCAAATGCATCAATTCTTCAGCGCTCAGCCTTCTTCACAGTCCAACTCTCACATCCATACATGACCACAGGAAAAACCATAGCCTTGATTAAATGGACCTTAGTCAGCAAAGTAATGTCTCTGCTTTTGAATATACTGTCTAGGTTGATGATAACTTTTCTTCCAAGGAGTAAGCGTCTTTTAATTTCATGGCTGCAGTCACCATCTGCAGTGGTTTTGGAACCCAGAAAAATAAAGTCTGACACTGTTTCCACTGTTTCCCCACCTATTTCCGATGAAGTGATGGGATCAGATGCCATGATCTTTGTTTTCTGAATGTTGAGCTTTAGGCCAACTTTTTCGCTCTCCTCTTTCACTTTCATCAAGAGGCTTTTAGTTCTTCTTCACTTTCTGCCATCAGGGTGATGTCATCTGCATATCTGAGGTTATTGATATTTCTCCCGGCCATCTTGATTCCAGCTTGTGTTTCTTCCAGTCCAGCATTTCTCATGATGTACTCTGCATATAAGTTAAATAAGCAGGGTGACAGTAAACAGCCTTGACGTACTCCTTTTCCTATTTGGAACCAGTCTGCTGTTCCATGTCCAGTTCTAACTGTTGCTTCCTGACCTGAATACAGATTTCTCAAGAGGCAGGTCAGGTGGTCTGGTATTCCCATCTCTTTCAGAATTTTCCACAGTTTCTTGTGATCCACACAGTCAAAGGCTTTGGCATAGTCAATAAAGCAGAAGTAGATGTTTTTCTGGAACTCTCTTGCTTTTTCCATGATCCAGCG